>NC_042999.1:135251595-135314649 GCF_006345805.1 Octopus sinensis | reverse complement strand
TAGATAAGTATGTATATATATATGTATGTATAGATAAGTATGTATATATATATGTATATATATATGTATGTATAGATAAGTATGTATATATATATATATGCATATGTATATATATATGTATATATAGATAAGTATGTATATATATATATGCATATGTATATATAAGTATGTATATATATATGCATATGTATATATGTTTAGATAAGTATGTATATATATATATATGCATATGTATATATGTATAGTTAAGTATGTATATATGTATAGATAAGTATGTATATATATATATGCATATGTATATATGTATAGATAAGTATGTATATATATATATGCATATGTATATATGTATAGATAAGTATGTATATATATATATGCATATGTATATATGTATAGATAAGTATGTATATATATATATGCATATGTATATATGTATAGATAAGTATGTATATATATATATGCAAATGTATATATGTATAGATAAGTATGTATATATATATATATGCATATGTATATATGTATAGATAAGTATGTATATATATATATATGCATATGTATATATGTATAGATAAGTATGTATATATATATGCATATGTATATATGTATATATAAGTATGTATATATATATAGATAAGTATGTATATATACATGCATATGTATATATATATATACATAAGTATGTATATATATATATGTTTAGATAAGTATGTATATATATATGCATATGTATATATGTATAGATAAGTATGTATATATATATGCATATGTATATATGTGCATATATATATGCATATGTATATATGTGCATATATATATATACATGTATATATGTGCATATATATATATACATGTATATATGTGCATATATATATATACTTTTTTATATGTGCATATATATATATATATATATATATATACATTTTTATATGTGCATATATGTACGTATATATATATATGTTTATATAAGTATGTATATATATATGTATTTATGTGTGTGTATATCTACTGTACATGTGTATGTTTGTATATCGACTGTGTGCACATGTATGTACTGTGTGCATGTGTGTGTGTATATCTACTGTGTGTGCGTGTGTGGTTGTGTGTATATATCTAGATGTGTGTGTGTGTGTATCTACATGTGTGTGTCTATATGAAGATGTTTGTGAATATCTTGGTCTGTGCATGTGTGATATCTAGATGTGTTTGTGCGTGTGCATATCTTGATGTCTGCGCGTGTATATATCTAGAGGTTTGTGTGTGTGCATATCTAGATGTTTGTGCGTGTATATATCTAGGTGTGTGTGTATGTGTATATCTAGATGTGTGCGTGCTCTTGTGTACATCTAGATGAGTGCATGTGCATGTGTATATCTGGATGTGTGCGTGTGTATATCTGGATGTGTGCGTGCGCGTGTGTATATCTGGATGTGTGCGTGCACGTGTGTATATCTTGATGTGTGCGTGTGCATTTGTATATCTGGATGTGCGTGTGTGTATATCTGGATGTGTGCGTGCGCGTGTGTGTATCTAGATGAGTGTATGCGTGCGCGCGTGTGTATCTACATGAGTGTGCGTGCGTGTGTGTGTATCTAGATGTGTGTTTGCGTGCGCCTGCATGTATCTAGATGTGCGTGTGTATACCTAGATGTGTGCATGCGCGTGTGTATATCTACATGTATGTTGTGCGTGCACGTGTGTATATCTAGATGTATGTGTGTGTGTGCACGTGTCTATATCTAGATGTGTGTGTGTGCATGCACGTGTCTATATCTAGATGCGTGTGCACACATGTATACATCTAGATCTGTGTGTGCATGCATGCTTGTACATCTAGATGTGTGTATGCACGTGTATATCTAGATGTGTGTGTATGTGCATGCGCATGTATATCAAGATGTGTGTGTGTATCTAGATGTATGTGTGTGCATTCATGCGTGTATATCCAGATGTGTGTATCTGTGTGTGTATGTATCTGTGCGTTTGGGCATGAGCATGTTTGCATCTGTGTGTCTAGGTACGAACATGTATCTGTGTGTTTGCGTACGAGCGTGTGTGTGTATGTATCTATGCATCTGAGTACGAACGTGTGTTTGTATCTGTGCCTGTGGGTACGAGCGTGTGTGTGTATCTGTGTGTGAGTGTGTTAGTATGTGTATATATGCGTGTGTGTGTTAGTATGTGTTTATATGCGTGTGGGTGTGTTAGTATGTGTAGGAAATACGACCGTATGTGGAGGTTGGCGACATAGGTAAGTCACTCGGCCGCATCCCTAATGAAATAAGATAAGCCATAAATACAATTTATACAATGCAGTGCCAACAGAATATAGATGAGTGATGACAAGCCGTTCCACTGTTTGAGAGAAGATAAGATTTTATTTAAAAGGTGTTAAGGTTAGAGGGTTGTGAGTGCTAGCAAGTGTTGTGTATGTGTGCATGCAACAAGTGTTTGTGTCTGTGTGTTCGTGTGTGTGACAGATACAAATGAGGGTGAATGCATGTGACACAGAAAGCACAGAGTGTAGAGTTAATGATGGAAATTGGTTTACAGTTCATAAGGTACACGATATGTAAGAGTTCCATATCAAGATGTGTCTCGGGCGGAGACCGGTTGGGCGAATATTGTCAAGCCGCAGTTGTGGTCTCAATCGCCGAGCTGGTTCTCCTAATATAGAATTCTTCAGATGGACTGTTATACGTGGTGAAGGGATTCACTCTAACAGCGTGGGTCTGTGAAGTTGGTGTGTACATATCTAAAGTGGATGATGGTAGAGACGACTTGAAGTTGGTACAATGATGGTGACGACGGCAGCGGAGATAGAAGACGTTCTGCGGTGCTGGTGTATGTTAGCGTCGTCACTGGTTGTAGCAGGAGCAATCGTCAGTCGCTGGAACTGAAACATGTTGAGTAGCTCTGTGGTCAGTGACTAGACCTTAGAAGGTCTGGAGTCAAAGACCAAGTATACTGAGAACAATCCTTTATATACAAGAAAGGTGGCTCAACAGAGCCTAGGAAAAGGGACCTTAACCAAAGGCCGTGATTGGTTGGCTTTGGACAGTGGCGCGAAATAAGTAGAGACAAATCGCGCCACATGTCAACCAATCAGATAAGTGGACACAACAGGAACAACTTGGCCAAAGATGGCTGTAATCTCAAACGAGATCATTCCTGCCGTGTCTCTCAAACAGTGAGGATGTCAGATACCGCTACATATGTGTATATATGCACGTTTGTGTGTTAGAATGTGTATATATGCGCGTTTGTGTGTTAGAATGTGTGTATATGCACATTTGTGTGTTAGAATGTGTATATATGCATGTGTGTGTTAGTATGTGTATATATGCGTGTGTGTGAGCATGTGTATATATGCGTGTGTGTGTGTGAGCATGTGTATATATGCATGTGTGTGAGCATGTATATATATGCATGCATGTGTGTGTGTGTGTGTTTGTATATGCATATATATATATATATATATATATATATATGTATGTATGTATATCATTCAACCACCATAGTAGTTGAATATATTCTTAATCACAGCAGCTTCCAAGCTTCACCACTAATTCAATTCTCAACTAAATTGCAAGCTGTTAACAGTTTTAAAGAGGACACGTGCTCAGCTACACTGGCACAAATAGTTTGAGATTTATTCAGTAGAAGAAAAGTTACATAAAAATATCTGCGACCACAAGGGGCGCAATAAGGCACCTATTCACCTTCAATGAACATAAACTTTTTAATTTTAAAATAAAAGTATACTTTTCTTAGGCTTTAAGTGTATGAGGAATTCAGAGTCATTAGTCTCATTGAACAAAAATTAGTAGAATAAAAGTTATGGGTTGAAATACTACGAAATTTCATGTAAGGGAGTAACACTTAACAATAAGAATATTAAAGAATATATTGCTAAAATGAATGTTTACATTCTGAGGCGGCGAGCTGGCAGAAACATTAGCGCACCAGGCGAAATGCTCAATGTTATTTTGCCTGTGTTTATGTTTTGAACTCAAATTCCACTAAGGTCGACTTTGCTTTTTATCCATTTCAGATCTATTCAATTTGACATATAGATTATTTAATTAATTTTTTTAACTAGACACTTTGAAACTTCCAATACTGGTACCATGTGTCACATACAACAAGCTTTACTCTTAACATTTTTGACAAAATTTTGTATTTTAAAAGTTATTTCATCAGAAGTTAAAGTGACAATGGACAAATTCATGATGTTTGATAAGTGTGTGTGTGCATATGTATGTATATATGTATATGTTTGTATGTGTGTATGTATATTATTATTAATATTAGGAAATCAATATCAAAACTCCTCAGAAAGATATACACGTGTGAAAATAATTGTTGTATTAAAAATATATAGATATATAAATAGGTATAAAAATATATGTAAATATGTATAAGTATAAATATATAGTGTATATGGCAGTTTAAAAGTTTTGAATTAAATATTTAAAGCATTTTACGATTGTTTCACAGAAGAGTTGTCCCTATGATGAAATCCTATATTGATAAGCATTTATAGACAACGCTTCTGCTCTTCTGAGATATAAAATGGTGTTTGTTTGAAAGATAAATTAAAATTAAAAATTACTGCTTTTGATGAGAGTCTTTAAATCCATATATAGTTATATATATGAACTATATTTGGAATACAAGATAATATAAAGGATTTTACATATGAATATTATGGATTATTGCAGAAGAATAACCAAGGAATGGATTTAAAGACTCTCATCAAAAGCAGTAATATTTGATTTATCTTTTATCTTTCAAACAAACACCATTTGATAGTTTTACTTCAAATTTAAAAAGAAAAAAAAACTACCATTCGATATATTATACAGAATTCAAATTTTATATCTCTGAAGAGCAGAAGCGTTGTCTATAAATGCTTATCAATATAGGGTTTCATTATAGGGACAACTCTTCTGTAAAACGAGCGTAAGATGCTTTAAATAATTAATTCAAAACTTTTAAACTGTCATATACATTATATATTTATACTTATACATATTTACATATATTTTTAATACAACAATTATTTTCACATGTGTATATCTTTCTGAGGAGTTTCGATATTGATTTCCTAATATTAATAATAATAATATATATATATAATTGCTCGTATTAAATATATAAATACTTTAATACTTTGATACAATAGAGCACTCAATATAAATTCAGTATATAATATTCTCTTTGAATATATTTAACAAAAGATTTATGTATGTATGTTTATGTATATATGTATGTATATGTATGTATGTATATGTATGTATGTAAATATATGTATTTATGTATGTATGTATATATATATATGTATGTATATGTATGCGTATATGTATGTATATATATATATATGTATGTGTGTGTATATATCTATGTATATGTATGCGTATAATTATGTGTGTATATATGTATGGATGTGTGTGTATGTATATATATGTTTGTGTATGTATATATATGTATGTGTATGTATATATATATGTATGTGTATATATGTGTGTGTATGTATATATATATATGTATGTATATACAGGTGTCCCAGAAGTCGTGCACCTTTCTGGTTTTCATTTTAAATAATTAAAGCATTTTATTTTATTATATTTTTTCAGTATGTTTTATTGTAGAGGGTGCTCAATTTGAGCATTTGTTATGATTAATTTCAATAACGTGTTTTTGAAATCAGTAAGGATATATTCTTTTAAAAAACCAGGGTGGTGCGTGACTTCTGAGACACCCTGTATATGTGTGTATCTATACATACTTATACGTGTCTGTGTACGTATGCATATGTCTATGTGTCTGTTATGTATGCATTCATGTACAAGTCTGTGTACATATATATGCGTGTATGTATGTGTGTACCTATCTCTGTATGTATGCATATGTATGTATGCACGTGTGTATGTATGCATGTGTGTACATATGCATGTGTGTACATATGTATCTGTGTACTTATGTATATGTGTATGTATATATATATATATATATATATATATTATATATATATATATATGTATATATATATATATGTATGTGTATATATGTATTTATGTGTATATGTATTATCAAAATGAGCAACAGGATATCAAGAGGTGATGCAGTACAACCGTTTCAAGTGGCTCCGTTTACTTGAACAGGGTAATCATTACATCAATTTAAACACGGGGCTATCCTCAGCTGCATAAATGAATAGAATTTTCCCATAAGACAATTAGAATCTCATATTCTACTCTCCCCAATATAGGTACTATCATAGCATGGTTAAATAGAAAGAATATTAAATTATCTCGACCTGATAATAATAATAATGTTACTGTCAACACTAACTTAAACCCGTACAATGTGATTAATAATAATGGTGACACTGAAAATAGAAACAGCGGTAATAATGCTTCTAATATATACAACATAGACTGTAGTTCTGAGCTCTATACTAGCACAGGGATTACTGATATGTCTGATGATGCTGGAATGAACGTGAATGACACTACAATTGAAGGATGGAGTGATAATGCCAGATGTGAAAATAACACATACAATAGTAGTAGTAGGATTAATATTAATAGTAATATTAATAATAATAATGGTATAGATATCAATAATATTAATAATAGTAATTCTTCTAGTTGCAATTATAGAGTTAAATCCCACTGTCTGTTATTAGGCTGATGTCTAATCCAAAACATAATCTATAAGTGTACAATCACAACTGTACCTGGTAACTTTGTGTATATAGGATGTTCAATAAATATGAAAAAACATATTAATAACCATTTTTCATTTTTTAGGCTCAAACATAAGGCCAATTGTATGTCCTTATCTAGCAAACTTTGGGAACTGAAGGAAAATGGAATCGAATTTTGCCTTAAATGGGATATTATAAGGAAAGCATAGCCTTATACAGATTATCAATATGGGTGCGAGCTGTGCTCTATGGAAACTTATGAAATTTTTAAGTATAGGGACAAGAGCAATCTGATTAACAATAGATTAGACCTAAGGGTATCATGCATACATAGTCATATTTTCGAAATTAGCGTTTAAAGGTGCTACACTTGAACCTGGATATGGGAAATTAATTTTTAGTGTCATATCTGATGTGAATTTACCCCCTAGTATTATATATAAGTTATAAATTGTATCTTACTATTCTCTATAATTTTTTATTTTGATACCTTTACCTCTTGTCTCTTATAAGTTATTAATGTTCTTAGAGACATAAACTTTCTAGTTACTTAAGTCTATGAGAGTTGATTATAACATACCCATAATAAAGTACAAATATTTGTGTATATTTGCATGTTTGCTCATAGTTAAATATGTGTATGTATCTGTGCACACCTTATTTTTTCTGATTTTTATTTGATTCTCAGCTTATAATTAATATAAAAAGATAGCATGATTTATTGCCCCAGTATTCCATAAGTAAATACCCAGAGCAATCTTTATAGAAACCACCTAATAAGTAAACAATTAAGTACAGGAATAAATATTAAACTAATTCTATGTAATCTTCCCTTTCTAATGTTGAAAATTGGTATATATATGCATTTTATTTATTCTGGTTATAATATCATTTTTAGTAATCTTAAATTTTATCTTTATACAACATAACAATATTGTTTATATACAATCATCCATAGTACCCCATGATAATTTCCTCTGTATTAACATCATAGGTTTTATTAGCATCTTGCCCCTTTAACTGGTAGTTAACATCTTAATTTGGGGTCTTCCCCTACCCACCCTCCTTTATAGACAGTTATTTATATATATATATCCTAAAATCCTGACAATATTTATGACCATACCCAAGTGTAAACTGTCAACTCACTCCTACCCTCCATTCTAAACAGACAGTCCTCTAGCCTTAGATTTGGTAGTTGATAAAAAAAGACTAATAAATTAAAAATGAACCACAATCCTTTACAACTATGACCTTAACAAACTCCATACAGTTCTTAGAAGCCTAGTATATTCTTAGTTACATTAGTAGCAACATGGATATATTTTGACTTTGTAAAATCCTTGATAAAGTTGACCATGGTATGATAGGTCACAAGTGGCATGATTTTGGTAGAGTCAGAAAACTTGGAGAGTGACTACATGGCTTTTTAAAAGATAGAAGTCAGATAGTGATGGCCACTGGATCCACAGGGCCCTCACAGGGCTACTGTTATTCATAGTGGCCTTCTCTGTCATGCCTTCAGCTGCTCAGCTAGCTACCTTTTCTAGCTTTGCAGAAGATACAGAACCATGGAGATATTCTGCACCTGCAACAGGAGTTGGAAGTAATATACCAGTTAGTTGAGGTATATAACAAGCAGTTTAATGCTGGAAAAATTCAAACTCTGCTACCAGCACACTAAATGAAATCCAGACGGGATACACTGGCCCAGGAGAGATTGCAATCTCTGAATCAAAATCAGTGTATTACCTGGGCATTGACATGAGTAATGATGCATCCTTCCAGGTGTATATTACTAAGTTGGCAATAAAATGCAGACAGCTGGCCAGATAGATCCTTAGAACTTTCAGAACGAGAGAACAGGAAACCATGATGGTTCTCTGGAGAACATATGTCCTCAGCTGTTTAGACTACTGCCCCCAACTATGGTCACCACACAGTGTAAAATTAAAGGTGGAACTCAAAGCAATCCAACAAAGCTACACAAAGATCATCTCAATGCAACATGTCAGCTACTGGGAAAGGCTGAAAAAGTTAATACTACTTCCTAGATACTGTAACAGCTTGGGTTTCAAAGACCCACAGCTCTTGTATGTCTTCCCAAAATAACTGAGAGACTTGCACAGGGTAGATGTGGGTGTCTTCAAAACAAAACTGTATCTCCTTTTGTCAAGTGTTCTGGATGATCCTGTCTCACAGCAGGAAATGCAGATGATGGCAGCAACATCAAACTTCTTTCACCAATTGCCACATATCAGAGGTTTCAAGTAGTGAAGGTGTATCAAAGCTAATAGCAGTGCTCCAGCATGGTCATAGCTCTTAAGCTGAAATTAGTTAAGAGTTATATCCACTATATAAATGAGTGTATGTATGTGCGTATATCACCGAAAGGCTCTGAAATAGATTTGATTTTCAAAATCTGCTTCTAAGATTAACATACAATGTATCTTTCACTTGTGTCTTTTCTACCATTTTTGTTTTAGAGGGGTAAATGAGTAGGTACAAGCAGAGGTGGTGGATCTTTGTCATTGTTAAGAGCATATAATGTAGTAACAATTGCCAAGTTATTTCTTATTAGATGATAGATTATAAACCAATTTGTTATTGCCACCTAGCCTCTTGGTGCCTTTAGAGGAATCCATTCTGTTGTAAGCATTGAAATAAGGTTTCCAGGACACCAGTTTTGGAGTCCTTATAAAGGGTCCCAGGCACTGCCTTTCCCTTGTGGCTAAACAATAGAAAAAGAAATGAAAAAGAACGCAGTGATTGAAAATACTAGACCCATTTTCAGTCTGAGAACTATTATCTGTAGAACAGTGAGTGTATTGTGATTCAAATTTGAAACATTTCTTAATTCTTCAAGTACCAGTTGAGTATTGGGGTTGATGTGATTGACTTGCACCCTCACCCCAAGCTTGCTGGCCTTGTCAAAATGTGAAATCAATATTCAATCTCTCAATCATTTTACATTTTTTATTTTATTTATTTATTTCTGTTTTTGTATGAAAGAGGCATTGTCCATGAGCTTTGCAAGTACTCTGAGTTTGAAGAGATTGATGTCTCTGACACTTAGCTCAAACATTTACATCCATATCAATGTTTGTAACAGTGAAATTTCATTAAAGTCAGCTAAAGATCAGCTGGTGGTATTAAAATTGAGGAGGAGCTGCATGTTCCCCAACCAAAATGAAAATGTCAAAATGGTCCGAATGTGTTGTCATGGTTCCAGTAGGGTTAAGGATAGGGACACATATACTGAAATGTGGTGGGAGGTCAGCAGAATGAGGAATAACTGATGGGGGCTGGGATAATAGTCCTTAATGAAAAAAATAGCTTGATGAAAGATCAAGACTTTGTTTATTGTAGACTAAATCCATTCAGTTAAGGTTGAGCTTTTCATAAGAGTCATGTTTAGTTTACTGTTGGAGAAATGTTCCTATTAGTCAAGTAGTACAGGAACATCAGTGCTGAAGCTGTTACATCTCCAGTAAACTGATTTTATAAAGTGAAAATGATGTCCATCATCAAAAGAACTTACCTGCTCATCCAGTTAGCATATAAATGGCTGTGCATTCTAGATATGTCTATATTTAAGCCACCCAAATCCAGCCCAAAGATTCTCTGTTTTATGTTCAAACCAACCAGAGCTAGCTTCTCACACCTACCCTACAATGTCATTCTAAAAATAAACAAACATATCATCAATATCTCAAAGCTATGAGATAATGCATGATTATTTTTTTTTTATGTGAATAAATAAGTATTACATTTGTTAGAGTAATCTGAATACTTAAGGGTTAATGTAATTCTTAGGCAGAATCAGCACGATACTGTGTGTAACAAGGCTAGACTTTTGAATTACATGTACAACCCATCCATCAAACTTCCACACTGTTTTCTTCAACCCAATTTCATTCATAAGACTTGGGTTGACCAGGGATTACAATAGATGACACTTGCTCAAGATGTCCCTCAGTGGAGTTAAATACAGGATCTTGTGATTGCAAAATGAACTTTTAACTATATGACTATGCTGCAGCTATGAAATCAGTACATACAGATTTACAAAATCAGATGTTGTCATTTTCCATAAACAAATGGTCAGTGTTTCTTGTGTCCAAGAATTTTGCTTGCCCCTTGATTGAGTAGTTCATGTTAATTACTGAGAAGACTATTTTTGGCTTACTGTTAATCCAGTGATGTAACAACTGTTGGATGTCATTTTTGTTTTTGTGTTATTACAATTTTTTATTCTACTGGACAATATTTTCCTTGCAGCTCACAGGCAGCTTTGAACATTTGCAATTTTATATAAATATATTAAGGAAATCTCCAATTTCTATTATAACTAGAATTAATCATTTGTTGACCAGAATCAAATATACTTTCATTTACATTCTAAAACAATAAAAAAAATTCTCCCCCCACATTACCATGGAATTACAAGATCAACTCTGAACTTTTAAGTTATAATGGTATTTAAAGTAATAGCATTTCTGATGTTGGTTATCATATTATAGAAAATAGGAATATATTTTTAAAAGATTTTATTGATAAACCATTTTCTAATGTTGGTAGGATTGAAATCCTATGTAATTTAGTGAAAAATATGTATTACAATTATTTAAAACTGAGAAATATCATGTTGACTGATGAAAAATCAATCAGTGTGAAATTTAAATTGTGTATAGTCCCAGCTGTCACTTATGAGTATGACTTCACGTAACAAGCTTTCACTAACTGTTTTAAGAAACTCTAGAATTGTGAGCAGATATAATGACACTCCCCTTAGTCCTTCTATTCTTCATTCAGTGAAACATCCAGGATGTGACTACTGGAGACAGGTAAAGGGCTGAATTAACACTCAAGTGGTATTTGTTTTCAGCTGAGTAAACTAGAGCAAAGTTGAATGAAATGCCTTACTCAAGGATAATGTGCTAACCAGTTCAAGAATCAAACCTACACTATCATGATTATCAGCCCAACATATTTTTTGTTTAGAAGGGTCTGCAACATGGAGGTTTTTGTTGCAGTTATTGAAAAGATCAACCTGATGAACTTTAAAAAAAAAAAACAAGTTGGAAGCAACTTTTTTTATATTTAAATATGAAAATGGGTGATCAGCAGAACTGAGTGTTAGATAAAATGCCTTGTGGTATTATTTCTTTCATTTCTACATTTTGAATTCAAATCCTTTAGAGGTCAACTATGCCTTTTATCATTTCTGAATTGATAAAATAATGCACCAGTCAAAATTAATCAATTGGTCCCCCATTCCACTTTCCCTTAAAATTTCTGGCTTCACCCCTATATAAGAAATCATTTAAACATTAAAATTCATTGGAGCAGTGAATCTAGAATTAAGAGTAGCTATGAATAGAAAATATGTTAAGAGTAATAAACCTTAGAGTACATACAATTAGATGTAATTGTGTGTATTTGAAGACACAAGTGGTCTATTAATACTGATAGTATGTGTATGTAAAATAGGTCTTCAAACTTATGCCTAAGGTTGCATACAGACAACTCCACCACCTTATGGGGAAGTAACTAATCTTCAATAGGTACTTTTGTTGAATACCTGCTAAAGATTAAGACTGAACTTGTATAAGGGAAGCTACACAAGTTGAAGTATGGATTTAGACTCCTCAATCACCCTGCATTTTCTTATCTCTCCTTGTCTCCTACTACTACTCTTCTCTTTCATCATTATTTTAAAATTAAATTTACTTGCTGATGAATTAAAATAGTCATTGGTGTTGAAAAATGTAATATATTTCTCTAATTAATGTTACTATATTCATGTTATATTTCTTTTAACACAGATGCTTTTATAAATAGAAGTTATGTGGGTCACATAAGGATAATAGTATAATTAGAATTTCTGCCTTCTCTCACTATCCTTAGAGATTACAGATCAATCTGTATTTAGATTATTCATGAAGAATACACATTTTAACTGCAGCTGCCACCAACATTTTGTTTCATTTCATATCAAATGTATAAACTATTATAATTTGTTAGAGGGCCAAGATTTAAAATATTTTGTTGTGACATTCTTTTAGTTTCTCTTCTGCAAAATATTTATGTAAAATAAATAACAGATTAAATTGTAAATATAGCTATATGTCTGTGCATGAGTGTGGGTGTGATAAAGAAGTAAAAAAAAAACAATGTGAAACAAAGAACTGAAACAAATATTTCTTTTAAGCTTCTTGGTTACGATATTCCAAAAACCTTAGGTATACATACAAAATACCCAACATTCTTAAATCCCACTGTTTTATCTTCTGCATAGATACAATGAGAATGACTTCAGATTTAGCCTCTTATATTTCAATTTTTTTTGTATCACTGTTTCAGAATACTTTTATCTTTTTTATATCATTAATTACAAGGTAAAATTTCTCAGCTATGCCTTCTACAAAACATCTAATCTGACACACTATTATCTCTGCGGACTCCCAGTGTGGGGCCTCTCAAAATTATAGTACAATGAAATTGTTAGACTAGATTATAGTAATCTTTTTTATCAAACATTCTCCATTTAAAACTGCTTGTAATGTTAGTTTTTCATATTCAACAGTACTTAACTATACACATTGATGACTCTTATGTTTTATCTACTCAAATCTTATACAATCATGCCCCCTAGTGCTGCCAGTTGCTTGACCTAAATGATCTGCTAGAAATATAATTCAAACTTTACCACTTTAAAAAAAAACAAACAATGATTTTGATAAAGTAGTCTTAGGGCACTATGTTTGTGGAGAAAGCTGATCACTGAGAATGTCTTTTGATCATAGTTTTGCCAGGTAGGGTTGATCTGGAAATAAAACAAAGTGACCACCACTTTAGACAGATTCAGTGAGTTGGCCATAGTTAACTTAACAGTACTATTTGAATCCTGATGTGTAAATTTCTTCAACAGGGTGATTCACTCTCTCCACCCCCTCCCCAAAAAAACTTAGGGATTGGGTTAACAAATTAATTCCTGATTAAACACATTCATACTAATTTAGGATTATCTAGTTTGTTGAATATCCTTAATATTTTATACTTATTTGTCCTCAAAACACTAAAGTAAAGCCAGGAGGCCAATAATACCCACATATTTGTTTTATGTCCATTTTTCTTCCATGTTGGCAAGAGTTTGATAGATACTTATTTGAGGTAGTATTTTATTTAGGAGTCTTTCTTGTCACAAATCACACCTGTTCTTCAAGTAAGGGATTTTTTTTTATTCCACTTGACTTCAAAAGCACAGAGCTACAGGATGCATTGTTTGCAGGGAATGTAAACATGACATCACTGATTTTACTGATTTCTGCAAAGGTGCAGAAATGTCGACATTTATGCACTGCACTGTGTGTGTGTGTCCAATGTACACAGATATACACAGAGTTCCATACTGTTTTTGTATACTGATTTACTTTACAAGGTATTGGTCAGCCCAATGCTATAGTATTTGGTCATCCCATAACTAATGCAGGTTTTTCAATTGCATAAACTAAAAGTCACAGGGAGACAGGATAAACTACCTGCATCAACTTACTATAAAAGTAGGTAGTAATTTTACCTTGTGCTTGTCCTTAGTGTAAGCTTTGAAGAGTGCAGTTCGATTTTAAGTTATTTTTTCAAAGCTATAATGGAAGTGACAAAGCAGCATATTCAGTATATTTCGCTTTATGAGTTCAATAAAGGCAACTACACAATGGAAAGTGTGAGGAATATTAATGCAGTTTATAGGGATTGCACAATAAGCATAAACACATGTCAACAATGGTTCCAGAAATTACAGCCTAGAAGACGAGCCTCATCTTGGAAGATCTGTAGAGATTGACAAGGACATCCTGCAAACCCTGATGGAACAAAGCCCCATCGTAACTGTTGAGGAACTAGCAGAGAAGCTTGGATTTGGTCATTCAACCATTCATTGGCACCTGCATGCCAACAGAAAAGTCAGCAAATTGGATAAATGGGTTCCTCACAAACTTTCTGAGTCTAATCACACACAGAGGGTGAATGTGTGCCCTTCTTTGCTGTCATGTCTCATGATTGAACCTTTTTTGGATTAAATAGTGACTGGTGACAAGAAATGGGTTCTCTATAAAAATGTCAAGCACCAAAAACAATGGGTAGGGAAAAGAGAAACACTGGCACTCTAGGCTAAAGGTCTTCGCCCATGTAAGGTGTTATCTGTTTGGTTGGATATAAAAGATTTAGTCCACTTTGAACTTTTAAACCCAAACCAAACAATAACAAAGATCTACTGCGACCAACTTGAACGGCTCAAGTCAGCGCTAAAAGAAAAACGACCATCTTTGGTTTCAAGATGAAAGATATTCTTCTTTTAGGGTAATGTTCGGCCACATATTGCAAAGATGACATTTAAAAGGCTGGACAGTTTGAAATGATGCCCCACCCACCATATTCATCAGACATTGCCCCATCTGGTTATCATTTATTCCGGCGTCTTCAAAATCATTTGGACAGAAAAAATATGAATTCTGTAGACAAAGTCAGAACAGTACTGGAGGAGTATTTTTCATCACAGACAAATGAATTTTAGAAGAGGGGCCTTGCAAGGCTACCAGATAGACAGGAGTGCAGTGTAGAAAGTGAAGGAGAGTATATTTTAGATTAAAAAAGAACTTTATCTTAATTTTGAAAAATAAAAGAAACATAAAAAGAAATCCACATTATTTATGGGATGACCCAATAGATGAAACTTTCTTAAGATGATATGCAGTAGGTTGGAGCCCCTAAACCAGTAGTTATGAAGTAAATGCCATATTCACTCACCCATGTCTGCACCAGGAGTTCAAATCTGTTATTTGTATTGCATTTCTCTGTAGGACAATTTATTTTACATTATTTTAGTTCACCTATCTGACAAGGGTATGTGCTATATCTCTTTGAGAATGTTAGCATCACTTAGGAGATTTTGCACTCCAGGAAATGTTAGTATGGCTTGGATTCTATAGATAGTACACTGAGGAGAATAATTCTAACTTGATTTTAAGAAACAGCTTGTGGTTAGAGTAAAGGTGTCTCCTACACACTAAAATATGATGATGGTTTATCAAAGTAAGTTGGACAATATGGTAGCCTGTCCCCAAAGTTAATTGTAAGAGAAAATTAGAATCTTTTGTGCTATTATGATATTTAATGGCTGGTAATAGGAGTTAACCATGAACAGTTGAAAGAGGCCAGAGAAAGTAAAGCTTGAATTGTTAAGAACGTTTTAATGAACTACAACAAAGAGTTCAATGATTATATATAATCGCTTTTCAGGGAAATTGGTCATCTGAACATGACTTTTTAAACTAATCTAGGTTTCAGCCAAAACAAAGCACATTTGTAGTTTTTCATGGAAATTTCTGTGTAATGCATGTATGTGTGTGTGTGTATATATATATATATATATATATATATATATATATATATACACACACGCACATACATACATACATACACATACAAGGGTTGAACAAAGTAATAGAAACACTTTAAAATTTCAAACAAATTTATTTTAATATGGGGTAGGACTGCCTTCGGCAATAATTACAGCTTGAATTCTATGAAATATGGACTCATACAAAGTTTGAATTGTTTCCAAAGGAATTTTTGTCCATTCTTCTGCTAAAACAGTCTCTAGTTCTTGTAGTGATGCTAGTGGAGGATATCGGCTCCTTACTTATTTTTCTAAAATGCACAATAAATGTTCAATAATATTGAGATCTGGGAACTGTGGTGGCCAGATAAGATGTTCATCTTCACTAGAATGTTCCTTGTGCCATTCAGTAGCAACCTCAGCTGTGTGAACTGGTGCATTATCATCCTGAAAGATTGCATTACCCTCTGGGAACAGTTCTGCAACCATAGGATGATGACTATTCTGCCATGAAGGGAAACCATTGGGCCGGCGGAATTCCAAGATATAGCACCCCAGATCATTACAGGTCCTCCATGTTTAACAGTTGGAAGAAGGCAGTCTGGGTCAAATGCTTTTTTTGGCTGTCTCCACATGTATACTCAGCCGGTGGTTGGAAATAAAGCAAAGGATGACTCAGCCAAAAAAATAACATCCTTCCACTGCTCTAGGGACCAATTTTGTAGGTTTTTACTCTACCCTAAACACTTTGCAACATTTGTTTTTGAAAGTAATGGTTTTTTGATTGCAGCCCTCCCTTGAAATCTAGCTTTGTGCAGCTCCCGTTGAACAGTTTTTGTGGAAACTGGGTTCTTGAGGTGGTCATTAAGCTCTACAGTAATTTTGGGAGCTGTACTTTGGTGATCCTTTCTAACAATTTGCATAAGAGTACAACAGTCCCTATCTGAAAGTTTTGGTTTTCGTCCAGAGTTTTGTTTCGACGATGCGGTTTTTCCCTCTTTCTCAAAGTCTGTCATTACTTTCAAGACAGTACTTTGTGATACACCAAACATTTCAGCTGTTTTCATTACGCTAACACCTGCCACACAAGCACCAACAATTTGACGTCTTTGAAAGTCCGATAGATCTGTCATTTTAATGAATTTCAATTACCTTTTTCCGATGGTATCTGAAAAGAAACAGCAATTTAGCAAAACATATTAAGCAACACTAATAATAAATCAAAAAACATAAAAACAAACAAGCTTTTTACGGTTTTATAGATATTTCAAAATTATGATGCTAGGTGTTTCCATTATTTTGTCCAATCCCTGTATATATATATATATATATATATATATATATATATATATGAGAGAGAGAGAACATGATGTGTGGTAAGAAGTTTGCTTCCCAACCACATGGTTCCAGGTCCAGTCTCATTGCATACCACCTTGGGCAAGTGTCTTCTACTATAGCTCTGGCTAACCAAAGCCTTGTGAGTGAATTTGGTAGATGGAAACTGAAAGAAGCCCATCATATATATATTTATGTGTGTGTCTTTGTGTCTCTGTTTGTCCCCCGCCACCATCACTTGATAGCCAATGTTGGTGCGTTTTTGTCTCTGTAACTTAGCAGTTTGGCAAAAGAGACCAATACAAGTAGTACTGGGCTTACAAAGAATAAGTCCTAAGGTCGATTTCTTCGACTAAAACCATTTAAGACAGTGCTCCACCATGGCTGCAGTCAAATGACTGAAACAAATAAAAGAATAAAAGTATATATATATCTTTCATATGATGGGTCCATGGACTGTATTGTGCTCCCATGTCTGCTTTGGCTTGGTCTCTATGACTGGATACCCTTTGTAATGCCGACCACTTTGCAGTGTGTACTGGGTGCTTTTCTCATGCCACCAGCACTAGTGAGGGGCCATGCAACTTGCAAGCCTACGAAACCCATGGGGTGGGGCTTTACGCTAGCAGATGAGGGTTAAGGTATAAAAGAAGGGTTTGGAGCAGGGAACTACATTGCTACTTGCATTTAGAAGAGAGTTAGAAATGAAATCAGTAGTGGCTGATCAAACATAAAATTATGAATAATGGCAGTGTTTTTGATAGGTTTAGATTTTTGTTCCCTTTCGAAATACTTGAAAATTTAAATCTTTCTATTGCTGGATCATTAAATATAGATCTTTTTAAATTTGTTAAAAAGGACACTTTTTCAGGTGACTAATTTCTCTGAAATGTACAGGAATGAATAGCTTCAAATAGCTAGTACAATTTTTGAATATTATGATTATTCAATAATTGTCCCATCCATTTTGAAAGAGTATAATTATTGAATATTGTAATATAATTATTGAATTGTTGAAATACTCTTTTTCATGAGAAATACAATGAAGCAGTTTCATGTGACTGAATTTACAATGTACCTTATTGTATCCTTAGTTTTAAAAAGTATGAATCGTATCGCTATTAGGCTGAATTTTTTCCATTGTTTGTTTTCATAAACATGACATTTGTATTATGTGAATAAAACTACAGTTTTATTAGTATCAATGAATTCTGTTGTGTATTATAGTTTTTATATTCAATTTTAAGTGCAGCCTGCTATTTTTAGTATAATAATCTAATTTTCATCTTTTATGTGGGAATGGTCTGTAATTACCTATGTTTGTTGTTTCAAGTAGCAACAGTGAAGCTTTGACTTCAGCTCAATGGGGACTTCTATCTGCTTGTTCCACCTGCAATAAATAGCAGCCAAAATCCCTTCAAATGACACTCAACCCATCTTTAAAAAATAGAAGGCTATGTTTGACAATGTACTCATAGATACACTTCATTGATCATTGTTCTAATTCATCATGGTTGACTTAGCTCTTTAGCATTCATATTACTCTATTAAATGTAATGCTTATTTATTTATTTATTCTATTTTGAATTAATCATGCATTATCTTGTAGCACTGAGATTTCAATGATGCAATTGTTTATTTTTAGAATGACATTGTAGGGTAAGTGTGAGAGGCTGAATCTCGTCAGTGTGAGCATAAAACTGGTAAAATATTTGAGCCAGATATGGCAAGTTTAAATGCTTAAAAAGTTAAGGCTAGATAACCACAAAACACCTCTTTCTTTTGTCTACACCAGTTATGGTGAACCTATGAAACACATTGGCATTAGCACATGGACTTTCTCGACAATATAATGCTATAAAAACTCATTAAATTTTACTATAAAATTTGAAAATGGTGTGGCTTTGTGGTAAGACATTTACTTTCCAACCACATGGTTCTAGGTTCAGTCCCACTACATGGCATCTTGGATGAGCATCATCTACTACAGCCCTTGGCCAACCAAAGGTTTGCAAATGGATTAAGTAGACAGAAACTGAAAGAAGCCTATCATAAATGCATATGTCAATATATGTATGTTTTTGTGTTCCCCTGCCACTGTTTGACAACTGGTGTTGGTTTGGTTACATTCCTATAACTTAATCTTTCAATAATATTATGCCAAACCACTAAATATCCTTCAGCATTCAGATTACTCTGTTAAATGTAAGGCTTATTTATTCACATTGTTTTGAATTAATCATGCATTATTTGGTAGCTTCAAGATTTCAATAATGTGATTATTTATTTTTACAATAGGGTAGGTGAGAGAGCCTGGATTTGGCCAGTTTGAGCATAAAACAGGTAGAATATTTTGGTCAGATAAAGCTTGTTTAAATGCTAAAGGGTTAAAAAAGTAAATACTGGGGTCATTTAGCTAAAACCTTTCTAGTCAGTGCCCCAGTATGGCCACAGTCCAATGAATGAAACCAGTAAAAGATAAGATAAAAGTTTCAAGAATTTGTATTTTACAGTTATATCTAATAATGCAGCATTTTATACTACACTCCATAAATTAAATTAAATTACAGATTAATGAATTAGCAACTCATCATTAGTCACTCAAGCAAGCTGACACAATAACACCAGTGATTAACTTTTTTCTCACCTGCAGTTCTTTCAGTCTTGTTTGCTAGACCCACCTTAATGGCAACAGCTAATAAAATAAAAATTAAATTATTATAACAAGGAAGTAAACAAAATCTTTGAGTTCAGTGGACTGACCAATATAGCAGTATTGATAAATGTGATGAAGTTTTTTTGTATATTGCATAAGGAGCTAGTTGTGAGTAGAACTTGGAATATAAAATGGCATTTGACACTAATTGCCAGTTGTTGCTGGAGGAAAAAGTAATTGAAGACTGCAAACAATATATATTTCAACAACTAAAGTGGAAACACCTCCAGTCAAAGATCTTGCACAAACATCGCAAAAACATATCCAATACCTTACCCTCTCTACTCATGAAAAGCAATTAAAATACTCAAACTCTATAAACATTAAGTCTTTAGGATGACATCACATGTTTAGTATTTATTTAACTATGTTAATTTGTTTGCTCTCCAAAATTAGAAAATATTGTATTTGATGGCATGTGAAGCTCACAAGCATATAAGATTCCTCCATCTCTATACCACACAGAAATGCATCCAATTTCAGACTGAAATTGTTTTGGTTTTTTTTTTTCGTTTTTTTGGGGTGGGATTCCTAAATATGTAGCTACATTAAAGTTGAAAAACTTGGACAAAACATACAACTAGGATATCAGGATTTTTGTTTTTAATAATACAACTGTAATTTCAAACCTATATTTTATTTTAGAGTATAGATTTTAGCCAACACTATATAATAGACAGATGTAAACACTTTATATAAGTATCTTCAAGGACATTATAAACCCCATTATTACTGAGGGCTAAAAAAAACTGAACTAACCAATTTCCATACATAACATATTCTTCGCAGCCAGTTCAAATAATCAATTACTGATTGCATTAATATTAAATAGTATAGAGTATATCTGTAGATTTTAACCTATACTATGCAATGAACAGATGTAAATAACTTGTGTTTACTTGCTGTATTTTCATGGATAGAAAAAGAGGGATCAGTTGGGGTAGTTCTAATCCTTTGTTGAGATTTCATTAGCAACTGCATACCTTTATTAGCTGCCCATGGAGATACTGCTTATTAATTTTCTTATCAAGGGCAAAACTTTACAAGAGAAAACAAGCAGCTTAGCTATGACTGAACACATTTTATAACACGCTATAATAAATCAAGATGAGTCATTTAAGGTGAAAATATCATACATGAATGCAATAATAAGATAAAAACAACTCAGCTAAAGCAGAAAAAATATTTTACACAAAATACCAGTATAGTTGAACATAGATACAAAAGTCCAACATGAATGACAGGCATTTAAAGTGAAAATATCATGCCATGCATAAATACATTTGCAAAATATCACAAAAGAAAACAATACCAGCTTAGCAATATTAGAAAGCATTTTATTTCAATATTTTGTTTCCATAATCCTCTGGCATTTTTTGTGCAATGGTCTTTTTGTATGTATTATTAAGCCCTGTCTCTTCATGAACATGAACTCCAACCTGCTGTTCTTAAAAACTTCTAAATCCTTTGTCCCCTTACTTTCCTGGCTTGATCGTTTTGATGGAAACGCATTTTCTGGTATGTCTCTCATTTATCACCCAATTATTTTAACTCAAATTCTGTAAGTGTTGTCTTAAGTGTCTCCATTATTCTATTATTTTTGCTGTAGCAAAACATCATGTTGCCATTCTACTACCATGATCCTCAGCATAGAAAACTGTATAGTTTGAGTGCATAATTAGGAGTGTAAAATCTTTCACTTCTATCACTGTGTGTTTGTATTTCTGTTGTAATATTAAATGTACCAAGAAGTCCATATAAGTAATAAACACCAAATATATGAAATAGTAATAGATAATGAGTATCATGATTTTATATCCACTTTCTGTACAATTATTTAGTTACTGCCCTCCTAGATTGGTCAGAGGACAATGTCTTAATTAGAGCATTCCATTTCTGTGGCTAGATGCCCATGGTAGCAGTGCTTGTGTCTTCAGACAGATTAAAGGATATTCTCAATCCTACATAGTCTCTGCTTGTTTTCTAATCACTTTAGAGTGATACTGAGTGCATTTTATCTTGACATCAACACTAATGAGGTTGCCTTCTCACTCACATGATTAAAGGATCATCACTTCTATAATGTCTCTACTCAGTCAATGTAATGTGACCAGGAAGTAGGGAGCAAGAGTGTGATGAGGAAACAGTGGTAGAATGGGGAGTGGTAGAAATAGTTCAGTGCTCGAACAAGTGTATAATGGAGAAAATATCATGACAGGGGAGAAGTTCAGTGGGTTGAGAGTTAGTGTTGCTGATAGAGATGAGGAGGTATCTGAGAGTGTATTAGTGACAAATTAGTGATAAAAAGAAGAGGTTACCAAAGAGCAGACAGGCTTAACAAGAGTATATTAGCCATATGCTTTTATGAAGGTATATGCCTCCACCTCCATTATCTATATTTTTCTAATTATGGAAACTTACCACAAGCCAGAAATGTTTATAATTCTTTTTACTTTAAAAAAAAAGACTTTGCCAGCTGATTAGACTTGACATTAACTATGCTTCACTGTCAAACTCCAGTAACACAGAAATATTTCTGCAGTTCCTTTTACCCTGCTAACGAATATTAGTTTTTTGTGGTGGGATTCCTAAGCATGTAAATTATTTTGTGGAATTTACTGTTATTTGACATTATCTCCACTTAGAGTCTCCCTAATAATTGTTGTTTGACTTTTGTTTCCTTTCTTGAAAAGTTGAAACTTCATTCAGTTGAGTTTTTCGTGTATATCATTCATTGATTCATCCCTTAATGTATCTAAATTCATGCTATTAATTTAGTTATTTTCCTTAGCAATTAAAGAAAATTTTTTAAATTATAATTATCAACACTTACTAAATGATAAAACATCTTTTCTTTCAACACAAAGAAACTTGTCCTAAAAGCAATCAAACTCTTAACCTCAAGCATTTGTTTCTCTTAACCTTTACCAACTTACACAACCTTTTTCATTCTAAATGCTAGCAACTCTCTGTCCTTATCCTAACCATTAACTCATTGCTTTACCTCAGGATATATCTCACTTGATTTGAAATATTAGACATGATCTCTTTATAATATTTTGGATTTCTGTTCCTCTTTGGTAACTAATGCTACAAGTTTAAACAGATTACTTTTCATTTTATCTTCAAAATACATAGAACCAAGATCACTTTATATCATAGGCACCCATGCCAACCCCCTTTGCTTGCGAAGACATGTTGGGGCAATCGAAATCGAATTGAACCAGCCAGGACCCTTGGTCTGGTGGTACGTAAAAAGCACTATCTGACTCGTGGCCGATGCCAGTGCCGCCTCGACTGGCTTCTGTGCCGGTGGCACGTAAAATACACCAATCCGACCATGGCTGTTGCCAGCCTCGCCTGGCACCTGTGCAGGTGGCACGTAAAAAGCACCCACTACACTCACGGAGTGGTTGGCGTTAGGAAGGGCATCCAGCTGTAGAAACATTGCCAGATAAGACTGGAGCCTGGTGCAGCCTTCTGGCTTCCCAGATCCCCGGTTGAACCGTCCAACCCATGCTAGCATGGAGAACGGACGTTAAACGATGATGATGATGATGATGAAACCAGCTCTGTTGTCTATAAAATACTTTAATTCATGCGTAGCCATTTTCTCTCAGAATTAACTGTGGTTAAAGAGATTTATCTCTTATTATAAAAGGCAGATTTTATCTGCCTCCCTTTGGGAGTTATAGAAATCTACAATATAGGATTTCTTCAATTACAATTTACCTAGCAATTTTAAGAGTACAATGCATCGCGTCATGCCAGGTCCAGTTTTTAAAATTTAAACTCCAATTAAGCAAAATTTACAGAAAACTCACATTCTGGTGTGTGTGTCAAACGCTTTTCTTAGTCTGGTTTACACCACACGCAAACGCACACACACACAAAGGAGCGAATTGTTTCACTGACGCTATCACCTTTCTCCTCCTTTGTCTTTGCAAGTTGGCAGCTATTAAAGTGAAAACAGTGAATCCGACAGCGATTAAGAACACGAATTAGCACCTGAATGGAGTGAAAATTTAAAAACTGTTTCTTTCGGTGATTTTTCTGAAGAAACTGCACCAAGCCACAGACTTTCCCAGAAGAGTAAAGCCTTACACTATTTCTATTACTTTTTCGAATGAGCCCATTTGAAATCATTACGGCAGAAACGAACTGTTACGCTAAACGTAAACAAAACGAAAGAAACGATAGCTTGTTATTTCCCACAACCTTAAATGAAATTAAGGCCTATTTTACCATAAATATTATTATGGGTATCAGAAAGTTACCCAGAATAACAAATTCTATCGTAAAATTTTGTTGTATACCCAATTGAATATTAGCTAATAACCCATTTTCTATAGCGATGTTTGAACAAAATTTTAATAATTTTACAGAAAGTTACCCAGAATAACAAATTCTATCGTAAAATTTTGTTGTATACCCAATTGAATATTAGCTAATAACCCATTTTCTATAGCGATGTTTGAACAAAATTTTAATAATTTTACAGAATGTTACCCAGAATAACAAATTCTATCGTAAAATTTTGTTGTATACCCAATTGAATATTAGCTAATAACACATTTTCTATAGCGATGTTTGAACAAAATTTTAATAATTTTACAGAATGTTACCCAGAATAACAAATTCTATCGTAAAATTTTGTTGTATACCCAATTGAATATTAGCTAATAACCCATTTTCTATAGCGATGTTTGAACAAAATTTTAATAATTTTACAGAAAGTTACCCAGAATAACAAACGAGCCCTTCAGGGTATTAGCGCGCGTCTACGATGAGTCTACGATTTAAAAAAAAATTACGATCATATTTTTTCCATTTTAATGCATTTTTTTCGCTTTTATATAAGGGAAGTAACTCTCTAAAAATATCTACGATGTGTCAACGATTTAAAGAAAAATTTACCTTAATTTTTTTTCAATTTTTAATGCATTTTTTTGCTATTTTTTGGCTATAACTCTCTAAAAATGCTTATATAGTTATTTCCCTTACAAACCCGAGCAACGCCGGGCGATACTGCTAGTATATATATATATCTCTTATTATAAAAGGCAGATTTTATCTGCCTCCCTTTGGGAGTTATACAAATCTACAATATAGGATTTCTTCAATTACAATTTACCTAGCAGTTTTAAGAGTACAATGCATCGCGTCATGCCAGGTCCAGTTTTTAAAATTTAAACTCCAATTAAGCAAAATTTACAGAAAACTCACATTCTGGTGTGTGTGTCAAATGCTTTTCTTAGTCTGGTTTACACCACACGCAAACGCACACACACAGTGGGCAACGAATAAAATGAAAGTAATAGCGACAGAGTGATTTGAGGAAGACTAAAGTGAAAGTATTCGTCTATGACGCTGATAGATACATGAGTAAAATGTATGGGAAGCTAAGAGTGAGTGAAAATGTTCTTGGAAGAGAGTAATTAGTAATAAAGTAAACATACACTCATACATACATACATACATACATACATACATACATACATACATACATACACCACACACACACACACACACACACACACACACACACACCACACACACACACACACACACACACACACACACACACACACACACACACACACACACACACACACACACACACACACACACACACACACACACACACAGTATTGAAGCTTGAGAACAATCAGATACATTTGCAACACATCTGTTGAAAATATTATTGTTCACACACATACATATACATATATACATACAGACAGACAGACAGATAGACACACAACACACACACACACACATGATCCAGCATGGCCACAACCTCAAGGCTGAAACATATAAAAGAATAACAGAATATAAATGTGTGCAAAGTACAAGAATATTAATGCAGTATATGGGGATTGGACAATAAGCGTAAGGCAGTGTCAATGGTGGTTCCAGAAATCCCGAGCCATAAACTACAGCCTAGAAGACGAGCCTCATCCTGAAAGATCTGTAGAACTCGACAAGGACATCCTGAAAACCCTGGTGGAACAAAATATCATCGTAACTGTTCAGGAACTAGCAGAGAAGCTTGGATTTGGTCATTCAACCATTCATTGACACCTGTGTGCTATCGGAAAAGTCAGCAAATTGGGTCAATGGGTTCCTCACGAACTTTCCGAGTCTAATTGCATGCAGAGAGTGAATGTATGCTTTTCTTTGCTGTCATATCTCACCACTACTGCGCTATGTATATCTATATATATAAAACTGTAGTTGTGTGAGTGTCTGTCCCCTTCGATTTAGATTCCTAACTACTCCCACATTTTGCGGTACAGTTTAACCAAATTCGGGTAGCTTATAGTCGTGATTCATATCGAGCCCGTCTGAATATTAGCGCGCGTCTACGATGAGTCTACGATTTTAAAAATAATTTAACATCATTTTTTATTCCATTTTAATGCATAATTTTTCGTGTGTCGATGGCGGCGGAGTTGGCGTCCACGCTCACACCTGCACCTGTGGGGAAGGGAGTGTAAGGAAATCAACGTCGTAATGCGTTGTCAAGGAGACCAGTGTTCTTTTAGAACAACGACTTCATGGCTTGAAGACACCAAAACAGAAATGGCTAAGAAAGCGTCTACATGAGTCTACGATTTAAAAAAAAAATTACCATCGTTTTTTTTTTCCATTTTAATGCATTTTTCGCTATTATATAGGGAAGTAACTCTCTAAAAAGTCTACGATGAGTCAACGATTTAAAAAAAAATTTACCATCATATTTTTTCCATTTTAATGCATTTTTTTGCTATTTTTTTGCTATAACTCTCTAAAAATGCTTATATAGTTATTTCCCTTACAAACCCGAGCAACGCCGGGCGATACTGCTAGTGTATTATATATTTTTGGTTTTTTTCTTCCTGGGAAATGAAGAAATGGTCTACAATTTTTAGGTGTAAATGTGGCTGTGTTGTAAGAAGTTTGTTTCCAAACCACATGGTTCCAAGTCCAGTCCCATTGTGTGGCTCTTTGGGCAAGTGTCTTCTACTCTAACCTCGGGCTGACCAAAGCCTTGTGAGTGGATTTGGTAGACAGAAACTGAAAACAGCCCATCTTGTGTGTGTCTGTGTTTGTTCCCCATCACCACTTAACAGCCAGTGTGTTTACATCCCTGCAACTTAGCAGTTTGGCAAAAGAGGCCTATAGAACAAGTACTAGGCTTTAAAAAAAAAGTACTGGGGTTAATTTGTTCAGCTAAAAATTCTTTGAGATGGTGTCCCAACATGGCAACAGTCTAATGACTGAAACAAGTAAAAAAAAGAAAAAGAAAAAGGATTTTTTTGACCTTGTGTCTTATAATTGGATGTTCTTTATAAAGACAACCACTCAACTAATATTGGAAGCAGCATCTATTTTAATCTCCCCCCTCCCTTTTTTTTCCCGGAATTCTGCAATACTGATATCCTTTGGCTCATACTCTGAAATAAACATTCAATATTTTTTTCTATTTATATCTGGTACTGTTTTGGATAAATATATGATTTGCTCTATGGACTTGCTAGTAGATTTTTAGTCTGATAAATATATATCATATTGGTAATCAAGTTAATCTCCCAAAGAATAATTTGGCTCTTCCCTCCTCTACTCCACTTCCTCTGCATTTGGCTTCCATCTTTATTTAATTCACTGCTTCAACATCTTCGTCAGACAAATTACAGTAGAATGCCAGGCTTGCTTGTAATAAAAATATAGTGGCATGCAGAACCAAATAGCTAGCTTCCCTTGTGCAGTCAAGGCAATCAATAGAATTAATTAGATTAGATGAAATTAATCCTTCTGATTAGAAAGCTCAATAGTTACAGTTGAAGATATTCAAGTCATTTATTCTTATTTTTACATTGTAAATCCTTCAGCATTATACACCTACACTCATTGCATTCTTCCTTTACAATAGCATTGGTTTCTTTATACAATTCAAATTTCAAATGGCTTAACAACAACAATAATAATTATAATTCTTATAAAGCACAAGGTTTGAAATTTTGAGAGAAGAGTACTAGTTGATTACATCAACCCAGTGTTCAACAAGTACTTATTTTATTGACCCTGAAAGGATGGATAAAAGGCTAAGTTTATGTGAGCATAATTTGAACTCGGAACATAAAGTCAAGAAATGCCTCTAAGCATTTTGTCTGGCATGCTAATGATTCAACTAGCTCATCTTAATAATAATAATTCTATCTACTGTAGGTATACTGCTGAAATTTGGCGAGAGGTTAATTGCATCAACCCAAGTGCTCAACTTGTAGTTTATTCTATTTACTTTGAAAGAATAAAATCAAAGTTGACCTCAGCAGAATTCAAACTTAGAATGTAAAGCTGAAAAAATGCTATTAAGCATATTGTCTGGTGTGCTCACAATTCTGCCAGCTTACTGCCTTAATAATAATAATAATAATAATGGTTTCAGATTTTTAGCACAAGCTCAGAAATTTTTGAGAAGAAGTAAGTCGATTACATCAACCCCAGTGCTGAGCTGTTACTTATTTTATCGACTCCAAGTGGATGAAAGACAGTCGACCGTGACAAAATTTGAAGATGGACAAAATGCCACTAAGCATGCTAGCAATTCTTCCAGCTCACCACCTTAATAATAATAATAATAGTAATAATAATAATAATAATCCTTTTATTGCAGTAAGAGCAGCAGATAAGAATATTATAAGGAAACTTACAAAACATTTTACATTGTGATATGGGAAAAAAAAAAAGGGATATTAGTCTTTTTATCTAATAATAAAGGTACATGGCTAGCAATTTTGAGGGGAAGAAGTTAGTCAATACAATCAACTCCTATACTTGCCTAGAACTTATTGACTTGTGGAGTGAAAGATTAAAGTTGATTTTAGTCGCATTTGAATATAAAGAGCTAAAATAAATGCTACAATACAAGAAATTTTTTCCAATGTTTTGATATTTCTACTAGCTCAATAAATATATTGGGTCATCCCACAAATGTGTTTTTTTTTTTATATACTTCTATTTTTCAGAATTAAGATAAACAAAGTTCTTTTTTAATCTAAAGTACATTCTCCTTCCTTTTCTACAATGTTTGTCCATCTATCTGGAAGACTTGCAAGGTCCCTGTTCCAAAATTCACTTGTCTTTGATGAAAAACACTCCTCCAGTACTGCTTGAACCTTGTTTACAGAATTGATATTTTTTCTGTCCAAATGATTTTGAAGACTGCAGAATAAATGATAATCAGGTGGGACAATGTCCAGCAAATATGGTGGGTAGGACATCATTTCCCATTCAAACTGCTCCAGCCTTTCAAATGCCGTCCTCGCTGTATGTGGCCAAGCATTATCCTGATGGAAGAACACCTTTCGTCTTGAAACCAAAGATGGTCATTTTCCTTCTAGCATTGACTTAAGCACTCAAGCTACTCACAGTAGATCTCTCTTGTTATCGTTTGGTTTAGGTTTAAAAGTTCAAAGTGGACTAAACCTTTTATATCCCACCAAACACATAACAACACCTTACATGGGTGAAGACCTTCTTTAGCCTTGGGTGCCTGGTTTTTCCTCTCTCTACCCACTGTCTTCACTGCTTGACATTTTTATAAAGAGCCCTTTTCTCGTCACCAGTCACTATTTGGTCCAAAGAAGGTTCGTTCATGAGATATGACAGCAAAGAAGGGCACACATTATTGAACCCATAATGCAAAATATGCTGAATATGCTCCATTATCACTTCGGTTATAACTTTGAAACAATAACAGTTCAAATCAAACTGCACTCTTCAAAACTTGTACTAAGAATAAGGACAAGGTAAAATTACTACCTGCTGTTATAGCAAGTTGATGCAAGTAGTTCCCTTCCGACTTTTAGTTCATGCAATTGGAAAAACCACTTTGTTTATGGGATGACCCATTGTGTATATATATATATAATATATATATATATATATATAATATATATATATATATATATATATATATATTACGGTTTCTGATTTAGACACTAGGCTAGAAGTTTTTGACAGGAGAGGAGCAGTTAATTATATCTACCTTGGTACTTGACTGGTACATTTTTTATCAATTTTGAAAAGATGGAAGGTAAAGTTGACCATAGTAAAATCTGAACTCAGAACATAGACAGATGAAATGCTACTAAGCATTTTACCCAGCATACTAATGATTCTGCCAGTTCACTGCCTTAATAATAACAATTATTATTATTATTATTATTATATTGACTTTATATATTTTTCTTATTTGCACATGGGGTTTTTAGAAATCATATGCATCAAAGAAATATATCAACTGAGGTTTAAAATTGTTAAATATTCATACATTAATCAGGTGCAGGCATGACTGTATGATTAAGAAGTTTGCTTTGCAAACATGTATCTTTTTATAGCCCAGGGCTGATAAATGCTTAAGGAATTAAATTCATAAATGGAATCAGTGCAGAAACTCATTGTATGTCATTAGGTGTGTATGTATTAATAAGGGTATATGCATGTATGTATCTCTTTACACTGACATTATTTAAAAAAAGCAGTGCCTATGTTTATGTCCCTAACTTAGCAATGTGACAAGTGATTTGTAAAGTAATAAGTCCTGGAGTCTGTATGATCTACTAAAACTCTTTAAAGGTGGTAATTTGTTATGATCATAGTCCGATATTTAAAGCAAATAAGTGTTCAATCTTTCTGGAGACAACAAGGATTAGTAGCCTGTAACTTTAGTTTCTAAAACATTTACTAGATGAGACAAATCTCTTTTGATACAATTGTTAGGTTTTTTTTTTTTTTCATACCAGAATACCCCATATCTATTCCCAACATTATTAGTGCTATCTTGCCCACCTGATCCTCCTTTGTATCCTTAATATAAAGTTTACTATTAATAAAAGAATTTAAGCATTCATTTTTCTATGTTTGCATAAATTGAAAGGTTTAACCCTTTCGTGTTCAAATTACTCTGTCAAATGTAATACTTACGTGTTTGCATTATTTTTAATGAATAATGCACTATCTCATAGCTTCAAGTTTCCAATGTGATTATTTTTAGAATGTCATTGTAGGATAAGTGGGCTAAACCTTTTATATCCCACCAAACACATAATGCTTTGCTTTGTTGGTGGCTGTCCTTCATTTTTTTTTTAACACTAACCAGACAACTATCAAAAACTGGAAACTGTTTTGTGTCAAATCAAGCAAACTAACAGAAGCAAGATTATGTGCCTTGTTCAGGTACACAACACAATGGTTGTAGTGAAATTTGCACTTATAAACACATGGTCAGTCATCTTGCCCCTAAGCCTGACATCCCCTATCAAGTTACATGGTCTGCTAACCTAGCAACCAAATCTCCCTCATGATACACTGTCTTTAAGGTGAGCTAAGATATGTTCCTGCTTGATCAGGATTGATCTAAGATTAAGCAGTGACTAGCTATTTCTGATACTATATAACACACACACACCTTCAACTATAAGGGAACTTTACTTACTAGAAGTAGTGGCCAAACCCACTTGAAATCCAATCTTAACCTTAAAAAAAGAATAACCATAGATGTGTTTGATCAAGCTTGCCTGTAGAGTTAGCATTGTAATTTTTGCTTGCTTTAATTTGCAGCTTTATATGTATATATTTATAAACTAAGTTGTTACTTGTGAAACATGATCAAACTATTAACTTTATCATCTGTGTATTTATTTAACCTTCATTTCATACTGTAGACAAGGACATTTTTTCAACTATATTTTCCCTTAGGCTTGGATTAAACCCTAATATTTCCTTCACAACTCAAGTATTTTAGTGCTTATTGAAATACTGATTCAATGATATAAGTATTTCAACACTTAAACTTGAAAGTATTTCAATACTTATGTGATGGTGTTTATACCTTTAAAATAAATATGTTGAAAAATATTTTATTTTAATATTGAAAGAAATATTTCTTCCAATTTTGTAAATGGGAGATACGTGTATATTGAACATAATTCATATATGCATGTTCAAGATTGTACAGTGGTTGGTTTTGAAAAATGTAATTGGTTTGAGACTACATAAGTCATAGCTATCATGTATATGAAAGCAATAATTGAGTTAATGTTATTAACATTTTAATACGCCTTGCATAAAATGTTAGCTAGAAATTATATGAAGAAAGTCATCAGATGATGACTGATGATATTTGGATTATTTTGATAGGTATTGCAGATCTCTCTGGATATGTTTCAGTATTATTCTGACCTCATAAGTTAAGTATACACTTGACGAAGTAGTGATGAGAGAATCACAATGAAAATGTATAAGATTGTACACTGGTATGAAGCAGAAAGTAGAATTGTTCAGAGAAGAAATAACTCAGATGACATTCACTTGAAAACAATAGGTTTAATTTAATGCAGATATCATTAAAAAGCAAACAGATAAAAAAAAATCTTAAAAAGCTATGTATAGAATTGGCTTGAGGAAACATTAAAATCTGCTATTGCCTATAATATAGCATTTTTGTGTCTTGACGGTCATAAAAGCAATGTTTATTATTTATTATATCTAAGTAAGACGGCGAGCTAGCAGAATCGGTAGTACATCGGATAAAATGCTTAACGGCATTTCAAATTAGTTTAAATTCTGCCGAGGTTGACTTTGCCTGTCATCCTTCCAGGGTCAATAAAATAAGTACAAGTTGAGCACTGGGGTTGACATAATCAACTTACCCTCTCCTTGAAATTGCTGGCCTTGTACCAAAATTTGAAATCAATATTTATATATATATATATATATATATATATATATAAGGTCGTTGAGCTGGCAGAATTATTAGCACACTGGGTAAGATGCTTAGTGGCGTTTCAGCCGTCTTTACATTCTGACTTCAAATTCTGCTGAAATCAGCTTTGCCTTTCAACATTAAACAAAAGTAACTATTCATTATGTATTGTAATTAGCATTTAGAATTAATAGAAATAATTGTACACTGTAAAGTTGTCTAACTATATTGCATCTTCCTTGTTCAAATATTAAACACTATGTATTTGTAAAGAAAAATAAATGTAATTTTTGTGTGAAATAAGCTATACCTGCAACCTGTTATTGTACATTTTGAATACAATGTTCTTAATTTAATATATTTATATAACCTAAATATAACTACTAACTTGTTGCTTACTGCTCCTTGTATGTGTGCATAGGTGCCTTTATCTATATGTTGTAGTACTGAGTTGGAAAGCAGCAATAATAATAGTACTAGGTATGAAAGCAGCAGGTATTTAATTATATATTTAACTAGACTACCCGGGTCACCAGGGAAGTCTGAATTTCCCATCAATGGAGTTTTGTTTCATGGGGTTTTTTTTTTTGTCTTTTCCAAAGTTATTTCGCATGCTTTCAACGAATGTGACATCGAAATCACACATAAACGGCTCCTTTCCCCAGAAAAGGAAAGATTTGGCTGCTATTTCTTGCACACCCTGCTACTATATAACAGGTATTTCGGGTCCTTTATTGCAAATAGCAGTTATATGGTAGCAGGGCATGCTAGAAATAGCAGCCAAATCTTTGGAGGTGAGATACGTTGAATGCACTTGAAAGAAACCTATGGAAAAAAACTATTTCACACTGAGGTTACAAACAAGTCTTTTAGGAAATATTTACCATATTTTTAAAGTCATTTTCACTTTAAAATATTTGCCCATCAAGGTTAAGTAATATTTGGAGTATTTTCCTTTAATGCACCATTTTGGGTCTTTATTATTATTATTGTTATTATTATTCGAATCTGGGTTCTCATTCCTAAGGTATTTTTCGATGTGGTCCTTATTATTATTATTGTTCAGGTCACTGCTTGGAATCGAACACGGCATATGGTGTAGTGGTTAAGAGCATGGGCTACTAACCCCAAGATTCCGAGTTCAATTCCAAGCAGTGACCTGAACAATAACAATAATGATAATAATAATAATAACAACATCAAAAACTACCTTAGGAATGAGAACCCACATTCGAGATTTCCCCAAGACACCTGAAGAAGGCTGGAGGGTATATCAGTTGAAACGTTGTGTTAACAACAAACAAGATGAGGACAAATATCTGTCGAATGTAAATAATGTACATAATTCCTCATCTCTTAAATATAGAACTGTTGTTTTATTCTGTTCATATTCACATTTCAGGGGCACTTTACTTTCAAAGTATTTTCCCATTATGTTCTAGTTTCGCTGTGTAACATTGCAAGCAAGATTGAACTTCACTTTTAATGTATTACTAGACTACCAGTGACATGTTGGGTCACCAGGAAACTCTGGGTTTCCCAGCAATGGAGTTTTGTTTTGGGAGTTTTTTTTTTCTTTCCCAGGTTATTTTGCATGCTTTCAGTGAATGTGTCATTGAAATCACGCATAAATGGCTCCCTTCCCCAGAAAAGGAAAGATTTGGCTGCTATTTCTTGCATGCCCTGCTACCACATAACAGGTATTTCTGGTCCTTTTTCGCAAATAACTATAACTGTTTCATGGTAGCAGGGCATGCTGGAAATAGCAGCCAAATCTTTGGAGGTGAGATACATTGAATGCATTCAAAAAAAAAAAATATTTCACACTGAGGTTTACAAAATATTTACCATATTTTTAAAGTCATTTTCACTTTGAAATATTTTTTTAATATGCCAAGAAAAAGTTTTGTAATGATATTCATTTGAAAATCTGTTAAAAAAGCTAAAATATAAATACTTACTGCACAAACAGCTTACATTTTTGAAATCACATTTACTTTAAAATATTTTTAAATAATTAAAATATTGTGTTTAACAAAAGCAAAAATAGAAGCATTTACTGTAAAAAAAAAAAAAATTGTATACTTTTGTTGTCAACTCAGTGTGTCTAATTGAAAGATAAGAGTTTCTTCCCTTTCAGAATTAAGATTATTTTCAGAATATTTTTCCAAAAACCTCTGATATCTCAAAAATCACTTGTATGATTTACATGAAACTTGTTTCATTCTGTTCATATTAACATTTCGGGGTGTACTTAAGTCATTGTATTTTCCCATTATGTGCCAGTTTGGCTGGGTAACATTACAAGTAAGCAAGATTCAAGCTGACTTTTAATGCATTATTGATAGATTATATATTACAACTAATGAATAGTAGCATTATTCTGATGGATTGATCACTGGTCCACTGCATTTCTTACAGCAAGAGTGACAAGAAAAGGTGTGTAAATTTGATGTAGAATAAATATCACAAGAAACTATTTGAAAAACACCAGTTTCTTGGTTTTTTTATATTCACAATGTTTGCTGCACTTAGTATCAGTTTAACATTTTATACACACATGATAACTAGTCAACCTGAGTTTATAGTAAAAGACACTTGTCAAGGTGCTGTGCAGTGGGATTGAACCTGGATTTACAGAACTGTAAAGAAACCTTTTAATATAGCTGTGTATGTACTCAAATAGTAATATTAACTATTTAGTATTTAAACTGGCCATATCCAGCCTAAATATTTTCCAATTTTATGTTCAAACCAGCCAGGTTTGGTCTCTCGCATCTACCCTACAATCATCATCATTTAATGACCTCCTTCCATGCTGGCATGGGTTGGACAGGAGCTGGCCAGGCAGGAACCTGCATCAAGCTTCTGTGCCTGTTTTGGCAAGGATTTTACAGCTGGATGTGCTTCCTAACATCAACCACCCAGTAGAGTGTAAGTGCTTGTGCCTCCTACAATGTCATTATAAAAATAAACAATCATGTCATAGAAATCTTGAAGGTATAAACTAACGCAGAATAATGTGAATAACTAAGCATTACATTTGACAGAGTAATCTGAATGAGAAGGCAATAGATATTCCAACAGACTGTCTTTACTGGTGATTTTGTATGTGCAGAGAAACAAAATCGAATGTTGTAATTCAACAACATAAGAATAGAAATGAGAACATTAATTAACAATAAGAAAATAGAATTTCAGTGTTAGGAACAAATAATTTTCTTTCAAAAATTTCTTATAATCAAGATGGCATAATTAGTATCATGGTTTTATTATTTCTTTTGGTTCCATTCTAAATGTTTTCTCTCCATGAAAATGAAAGAATTCAGAAAGTACAATTAAAATATCAGTTTTCCACTCCATGGTTTGCTTTTAATATCTATCACAAATTCACATCCTGTCACCAGCACTATAATATATTAGTGTAAAAGATACTTTAATTTGTCCCCATTTAAACATGGGGTGTTTTGTTAGAACAAACTATACTGCAGTAGTTATCATGAAAGAAACTCTCATATTGACTTTTGATGCAAATGCACTCTTGTTTATATTGCTAGTGGAGAGATGAACCCCACCACCTCTAGTACTGAGATCACTAGTTCATGTGATTTTGACCTTCCTTGATCTTGTCAATGATGGACACTTGAATGCTAAAGATAGCAGCAATTCATTTTCTTACCAGTGATATATAAATCAACAGTGCCAGAACAGGTGCTGGTGTCATGATTAGTCAGTGAGCTTGTTAAAAATATTTATTAGCAACAAAGGCAGTATTAGTACCATCATCATCATCATCTAACATCTGTTGTCCATGCTGGCATGTGTTAGATGGTTTGACCAGGGCTGGTAAGCTGGAAGGCTACACCAAACTCATTTGGTATGGTTTTCTACAGCTGGATGCCCTTCCTAATGCCAACCACTCTGAGAGTGTAATGGGTGCTTTTACATTCCACTGGCATGGGTGCCATTTGTATGATACTGGTATCTGCTATGACTACAATTTTGCTTGGCTTGATGGGTCTTCTTCTCAAGCACAACATAATGCCAGTGGTCTTGATCATTGTCTCCATGAGGCCCAATGCTTGAAAGGAACTCAGCCACTTTTTCTCCATGAGGCCCAATGCTTGAACGGTGTTCTTTCCATGCCACTGGCATGGGTGCCAGTTATGTGACGCCAACATCAGCCATGACTACAATTTCACTTGGCTTGACAGGTCTTCTCAAGCACAGCATATCGCCAAAGGTTTCAGTCACTAGTCATTGCCTCTGTGAGGCTCAAAGTTCAAAGATCATGCTTCGCCACTTCATTCCATGTTTTCCTGGGTCTACCTCTCCCACAAGTTCCCTCAACAATTAGAGATCAGCATTTCTTTACACAGCTGTCCTTGTCCATACACATTACATGACCATACCAGTATAGTCATCTCTTGCACACCACATTTGATGCCTCTTCTACCTAACTTTTCCCTCCCGATGCTTACACTCTGTCAAACATGCACGCTAACACTGCACATCTAGTGAAGCATACTGGCTTCGTTTCTTTCAAGTCTACACATGTTCTTGGGTGTCACAACCAATGTTTCACTACCATGTAGCATGGCTGTTCACACACAGGCATCATACAAACTGCCTTTCACTTTAAGAGAGAGGATCTTTGTTGCCAGCAGGGGTAGGAACTCTCTGAACTTTGCCCAGCCTAATCTTATTCTCACAGCTACACTCTCGGAGCATCCACCTCTACTACCAACTTGGTCACCTAGAAAATGGAAGCTACCTTACTACCTCTAGTTTTTCCCCTGGCAGTTCATGGAGTCTATTTTCTGCATATATTGTACCTGTGCATCTTCCGCCTTTTCTACAGATTCAGCAGGGCCATCTACCTGAAGGGATTTGTGATTTGTCTGTCTTCCTACTTACCAAGACTGCTTTTTGCTAGGTTGACTCTAAGTCCCTTCGATTCTAGACGTTGCTTCCATACCTGGAACTTCTCTCGTTCTGGTAGTGATTCAACTTTCAGAGCAAAGTCATCAACAAGGGCAGCCTGTCTTAAATTCCTCTCTTATTACCTGGAGGATTATGATGAACAAGAGGGGGCTGAGCACTGATCCTTGGTGAACCCCTACTTGTACTCTGAATTCTTTGCTATGCTCATTGCCAACCCATAACCTAAAGGTAGCATTCCTGTACATGGCTTGTACAGCTCTCACCAATCACTCATCTGTTCCTAGTTTCCTCATTGACCATCGGATAAGGGATCAGGGGACCCTGTCAAAGGCTTTCTCCAAGTCAGCAAAGGCCAAGTGCAGAGGTTCATCTTTGACTAGGTATTTCTCCTGCAACTGTCATACCAGAAATACAGCATCAATAGTGCTTCTCCCTGGCTCAAAACCAAATTGCATCTTATCTAGGCTAACTCCCTAATTTGTTGGGCTGTGACTCTCTCCATAACTTTCATCACCTGATCCAACAATTTTATACCTCTGTAATTATTTCTGTCTAAGGCATCACCTTTGTCTTTGTAGCAGTTGACTGTGGTGCTGCTACACCAGTCATTTGGTATGACTCCTTTGTGGATGACTGATTTACAATATAGGTGACTTGACCATAACCCACACCATCAGATATCTTAAGCATCTCAGCAGTGATTCCTGATGAACCAGAGGCTTTCCCTGTCTTCATATCCTTAATTACGTTATCTAATAAGGTATTGTCAATTTAGGTAGCTGCTCCCTCAATTGGTTCAACCAAGAGGTAATATTTATCTCCTCTTAAACATGCATGTTCTGTTAGAACCTTAATTTATATTGACTTTGTCCACCTAGTTGCAAGTAGATAACATTTAATCCTATTACTGTGCCTGGAGTACAAAACTGGCATATACTTTCTTTGCTTGCAGTGTTTATATCATAGTCCAAGCCTACAGGAATATCCAAACTTAGTTTGGATATTCCTGTAGGCTTGGACTATGATATAAACACTATCAACACAGCCCTATTTTCATTAGTGTCACCACTACAAGAAATTTTAACTAGATTTTGGGGAGGGTTGTTCAGCCTCTTATATATCAAATATAATAATTCTGCTTTTTCTTTTTTTCTTCCCATATTTTACAGATTAAATTTATGACATCATTGTTTCCAGTGTAGTCACACTGCAGACACATTCAAACACATTCATGTAGTTACTAAATTTATAGGGTCACTTTATACAATTGGTAATAGTGGAACAACACCATTTCCTTTTCTAAGTTGTGATAACTAAAACAAACTAAAGAATGTACATCAAAATATTAACTGACATATAAAAATACATATCACAAACAAATATCACTTTGATACCATCTCTTGACAGTTGGTCATATGATATGTTGTCTGATCTTTACATATTTGTTCATGTGGCACGGTGTGGCAGGACCAATTGTTGTGCTTTTATCTCTCACTTTTTATTATTATATGTTTAATAATCACACACTCTCTCTCTCTCATGATTAGACTAGAGGTTCTGTCCTAAACATGCATATTTACATCTCACTTGATTTATATTAAAAATATTGGTTTCAGTTTTTTTGGCGGGGGTGGGGCTCGATTGCATCAATCCCAGTGTTCTTATTTTATCAACCCCAAAAGCATGAAAAGCAAAGTCAACCTTGGCAGAATTTGAACTCAGAATGGGAAGACAGATGAAATGCTGCTAAGCATTTTGCCTGGTGTGCTAATGATTCTGCCAGCTCACCACCTTATTTCATCATCATCATCATCATCATTGTTTAACATCCATTTTCTATGCTAGCATGGGTTGGATGGTTTGATGGGAGCTGTCCAGACTCCAGTTGTCTGTTGTGCCATGGTTTTTATTGCTAGATGCTCTTCCTAATGCCAACCACTTTGCAGAGTGTGCTGGATGCATATTACACACCACCAGCATGAGGGCTTTTTATGTGACACTGACATGAGTGCATTTTATGTGGCATCAGCACCTGTAAAGGACAAGCCTGTATATATGGATGACATCAATTTTACTTAGCTTAAATAATGGTTTCAAATTTTGGCACAGGGTCAGCAATTTTGGGAGAGGGGTAAGTTGATTACATCAAGCCTAGTGTTAACCCCAAAAGGATGAAAGGCAAAGTCAACCTTGGCAGAATTGAACTCAGAATGTGAAGACGGATGAAATGCTGCAAAGCATTTTGCCTGATATGCTAATGATACTGCCAGCTTTCCACTTTATATTATAAATATTGATAAACCTTTGACATAGAAATAATTGTTCGGCCCCTGCAGTAGCTGTTGTGATGTGTTCCCATGATTACATACACCAGTCGACATGACCTGATGTGTCTAGCTGAAAAATATGTGCTAATGTGTGTCATAGATAGAAAGTATATCCTGCAATTAATCATGTTTGCTTGCACAGTTTATAAATGTTTGTATATGTAAACTCCATTCGACACACATAAAACAGAAAAAAATGCACCATAATTTCAACACTGAAATTTTTCAGGATATCACTTTGTCTTTTTTTATCCTAACCATCCTAATTTTTTTAGGCTACATTGACTATTTCATGTTGTTATCGTTGACCTATAATCAACACTTCACCATATTCAACAATCTCTCTCATAGCCAACAAATGAAAAAGAGGGGGTAAAAAAAAGAACAGATTCCACTGGTATGTAAACTGAAAAGAGTCTGTAATTAATCTAATGAGTAAGTTCCTTTTTCACTGATGAACATTCTGAGTTGAATTTATGATCTAGTGGTGTGTAAGTTAGACTGACTTTACATACAGTTGAATTATATAGCAAAATATATAATTCTACTTAGTAGTATTATTAGTTTGTTTATTTTTTGTTATTGATTTTTTGTTTCATAAATATCAATTCTTTTTAACTACTGTATTGTTTTAAAACTTCAATATTGTTTAATTTCTTTACTCTCTTTTAATTCCTCCAATGGAAAAGCATTAACAATTAGCATAGTATGTAAATTTTCTTTGGTTTTAACTTTTATTATTCACTCTATTGTTTAGTCTGACCCCAGTCTCTATCAGGCAAACCTGATCAAAGGTTTTCTAGCCTTGTCTATCTTAGTCTTTTTTTTTTAAAGCTCAGGACTGTGTACAATTTAGCCTTTGTTGTTAAAGATATGATGTGAATTTAGGATGATTTGGCAGCTATTTCTGGCAAGTTAAGTAATCACGTAAAGACCCATTCTTTGTTTATCACTGAACCATCATCATCATACATCTATTATCCATGCTGGTATGGATTGGACAGTGTGATCAGAACTGGCAAGCTGGAGGCTTGCATCAGTCTCCAGTCAGATTTGGCATGGTTTCTGTGGCTGGATGCCCTTCCTAATGCAAACCACTTCACAGACTGTGTTAGGTGCTTTTACGTGGCACTTTTACATGACACTGCACAGGCACTTTTACATGACACTGCACAGGCACTTTGATGTGGCCCCACACAGGAGCTTTTACATGACACTGCACAGGAGCTTTTACGTGACACCACATGGGCATTTTTACATGATGCCGCACAGGCACTTTACATGGCACTGCATGAGTGCTTTACACCACCAGAAGGATCAGTCTTAACACTTTTGCTGTGGTCTTTATGAGCAAAGCACCAGGAATCTTAGTCCTTTGTTTTTGAATACAAAATAACTGTTTCAATTGTTATTATCATTGCATATTCTTCAGTTAACCTTCCTTACTGTAACTGTTTGAGATACCAATTCACTTCAGTTTCTCTTGTTGGAAAAAGTAAACCTCTTTTTATTTTGTTGGTAGAATATCTTCATTTTATGCCCACTTTCCATGCTAGCATGGCTTGAATGAGTTACGGTTCAATTCAGTTCCTATTTGGAGTAATGGCTCTCTTAGACAAATAAGAGAGCAGATTTCATTCACCATTCTACAGAAGTTGTGTTGTCCCTGGCACTTTTTAACAGTTCTCTCTATCCTACATTATTTCTATTTAGTTGTGAATGGTGCAGTGATAATTACACAAGATATGGTTTATAAATACTGGTTTGAAACAGAATATTCAAATAATATAGAAGATCCAATTTGCTACAATAATCAAAGCAAAGTTTACTCAACTGATTGTAAAAATGTACATGTGTCCTTTAGATAATTTGTATTATCAAAAAATTGTGATGTCTTACAGCATGCAACTGTATGATATATTACAACATGCACACTGAAGTCTTTAATTTTCCAAATACTGGTAGAATGAATCAGTGTTGGATTATGTTCATATATACATATATATTCCCAGATCCCCAGTCGAACCGTCCAACCCATGCCAGCATGGTGAACGGACGTTAAATGATGATGATGATGATGATGATACAGTCTGTGGTGATTTATCATGTAAGTGAGAATGGGATGGAAAATTTAGATTCCTTTCTCATAGATAGCCAAGGATTGTCCATAACATCTGATGGTTAAACAAATTTGGCAACACACATCTTTATACAAAGGATACCTGCAAATAACTTGATTGTGAAATTGTGAAACTTTGTTAATTTCTGTAAGGATATGTACTTACAGTGGCCTAATCATGAGGCTAACACTGACAGGACAAACCACTTCAAGGCAGTAAGGTCTGAACAGAGAATTGTAGTAACACCACTATAAAAGTATCACCAAGATTTGTCCTCTCATTCACGTCTTGCAACTTACTCCAAAATAGCCTTCCCACCCCTCCACAAAGCATACAGCTTCATTTTTAGATGACGTCACATTCACAGCTTCCTTGCCTTTCTCAAGTCACTGTTGCACAACAACTCCAACTTAAATCACCTTGAAACTCCAGTTCCACAATAGGCTTAAAGAAACACTTACCAAGTCTGCTGTCTCCTTTCTTATAAGCTACACCAGAATACAATCGACCTTCATTTCATATTAAACAACTTAACATACCACACTCACACAAACAGGAGACAAATAGTAGAGGACCACAAGCATAAAAGAAAGTAAAATGCTCGCGCATGTGGTCACCACACAAACTACAACAACAGTATACAAACACTTGATCCATCATAGACTATTAGTCTTACTTGGGTCCCCAACTTCACTACATCATCATCATCCATCATTTTGAATCCAGGTTTTGTCCACTCTAACAGGGGTGGCTGGATCTACCTCAATGCCAAAGCAACCACCCTCACACCATCTCACTATCTTGCCCAGTTTTGGGCATCCTCCTTTCTCAAGCCAACCCTCCCAATCTTCTCCTCCACCTGTCCCCTCCACATTTTCCTCAGTCTACCTCGCTTTCATTATCCATTTACCTCAAACTCTAGTACCCTCTTCAGAACAAGCTCCTCATCCCTCCTCAACACATACCACCACACTCCATTTGCCCTTGCCAGCCATTCCACTGACTCCTCCAGCCCCAGCATCCCCCATCAAGTCCTCAGTCCTCCTCTTATCAAACAGCTTCACCCCACACATTTCCCTCACTATTGCTCTCTCAGTCCTTCTCAAAATTGCCATCTTTCTCTCCCTCAAACACCATGTCTCATTCCCATACAGCATTACATCTCTCACACAACTCCTATGGACCTTTCCTTTCATCTTCAATGAAAACTTTTTTCCACATAACAACGCTCCACATTCCCTGAACTTTACCCAGTCAAGTCTCACTCTGGTTGTCACAGCTGCTTCACATCCACCCTATCTCCCAAATAACAAAACCCTCTCACCGTCTCCACCTCGTCACTTAGTGTTTCCAGTGACTTTGCCAGCCCTCCAGCTCCTTTCTCACATCTTCCACAAACAAACACTCTTGCCAGTCTTGATTACCTTCATTTTTGTACATCTACCATGAATCCGTTTCTCACCTCTCATACACAACACCACATTTGCCATTACCCTTCTCCTTTCACCCCATTCACCATCACCTTTGTCTTCCCGAGGTTTACCGTCAAACCCTTGCTTTCAAACACCTATTTCCAGAACCTCTCTCTCTCAATCCCTCCGTTGTCTCACTCATCAGAATAATAAATTATAATGAACATGAAACAGTGCACTAAACAAAACAAAAATACTAAAAATGAAAGCCCACCTTGAGGGGTATAGGTTGTTGTTGCATTAAGCTTCAAAACCTTCCCCCACTCAGTCTCTGTCACTAAGTGAAAATTCACTTCGATATACCTAACCACATGTACAACATCCCTGGAGCACTATGAGAGCAACTCCTTAAAATAATGCCATCTCTCTCTCTACCCAGACAGGCATGAAAACACATACACACAGAAAAAGCTACACTATCAATAACATTAAGACACACACAACCAATAATGAATGCAGAGGAATAGTAATTGTTGCACCTCTGTTGAGTCTACTTTGCTTACATCTGCTGCAGTCACTAGTAGAATCTCTGGGCACACAGGAATAGACTGGACAGTGGAAAGAGGGTAGTATATCCAACTTGTTACACTACTCATCTGATTTATCATTGTCTGTCATCATGGGAAGCATGGCCCTCAGCTAGACAGAGACTTGTTTAACTGGGAACATGGATCTGTAGGTCACATCTCATCATTCAGTAAACTACTTGCACACTGGGCTGACTTAGGACTGCATAACAACAACTTGTCATGACAGACCACATACTAACCACAAGACCTAAATAGTGGACTGCAGTAACCATAGCAACACCTCCATGATAGACCTCAAGAACCTATTAGAAGGCCACTATAGGTTACTTCATCTACTAGAATTAATGGTCAAATTTTCTTTGAATCATCTAGTCTTTAAAAAAGAGTGCATTGAGTAATGTTGCCTTGTATGCCAAAAAAAGATGGATAGGAATGCTTTTACTCATAGATCTGTCCACCAAGGCTGACCTAACACTAAACAACAATCCCTTCAAAACTACTGCAAGAATTGAACTGCAGAACTATAGTGACTCTAGTAACACCACTGTGGCATTATGATTTGAGACTGATGATTGATCAGTGTGCATTTGGTCTCACCTCCTCCTTTCCTATACACAGTGTTTCTTGCTCCCAATTTAGAATTAGTGTTGGTCTAATGTAATTGCAAATTTCAAAAGGCTTTTTACTCATCCTTCAAGCATTTATCAGCATAATTTACACAACTGTTGTCGTACTATTTCTTGGTCCTACCTTTTTTAACAAAGGACCTAATTTCTGTTGAACACAATATCTACTTGCCTCTGACATAAACTGTATCTCAACAGCTGTTGCCTGTCTCTTTTTTCTTTGTTTTAAACAATGTTTTTCATACCCAGTCTATATTTCATTCAAAATATTAATTTATTCTTCTCTCGATGTAGCTATATATTATCATCATTTGACCATTATCTGTTAATCTATTGTCAACAAAGGTAGTTGTTACTTCCTGAGACTTTATGCAACTGTTTCAACCTCTTGGTTTCTTCCTTGCCTTAATTAAATTAATGAAAAGAATTCAACTATTAATCATCACAATTGTCCATAACTTTATTCCTAAATTAAGTCAATCAGTGCAACTGCATTTTGTGTTTGTTTTGTGTGTATAAATGAGATGCTTCTGCACTTTTTTAGTGGGAGAGGTGGGAACATACTGCCTGGTTCAAAATTGCCTACTAACTATTTGGTACCTTTTAGTGGAGTCCAGGCCATTGCAAGCACTCAAACTAGGCTTCCTTCCAGAAGATACTTTTTATGCCAATTCCCACTGCACTATTTTTTTTTTCTATTTAATGCAGTAGGAATTGGCACAATTCCTATTACACTTATGCACAATTGGACTGCTCTTTTTCAGAGGTTAAGTGAAGAGCATTTAGTAATTAATGTTACTGTCTAACAACAGAAGGGCCTGACCCTGTGGGTAATACCACCAGAGGCCACCCTATCAGCTGGTATATAATCTCATAACTTTTGTAATCTCAATTGCAAGTATAAGATTTTTAAAAGTTCACCTATCACCATTGATGTCCATATTCCACCTCCACCACCAAAGCTGCATAAAATGAATGGTGAAATGAAATCAAATCAGAATCACAATCTGTTAGCAACATCAGCACCTTAAAATCATCTAGTATGGTCATAAGCATGGCTGTGTGGTTAAGAAGCTTGCTTTGCAACCTTGTGATTTCTGGTTCAGTTTCACTGCATGTTACCTTGAGTAAGTATCTTCTGCTATAGCCCCAGTCTGACCAATTCCTTTTGAGTGAATTTAGCAGGCAGAAACCATGGGGCAGCTTGTTGCTTGTTTGTGTCTTTCTGTCTGTATTTGTCACCCTGCTGTCACTACTACTTGACAATTGGTCTTTGTCTATGTCTTCATAGCTTAGCAGTTTAGCAAAAGAGACTAATATAATAAGTGCTGCACTTCAAAAAAGAAAAAAATGTAAGTACTGGGGTCGATTTGTTTGAAAGTGGTGCCCCAGCGTGGTTGCATTCCTATAACTGAAACAAGTAAAAGATAAAAGACAATGTATCAAATGGCAACTCTCTTCTGTTAAAACTATATAATAATGACTTCCTTCACTGAACATAAGCTTACATTTTTTTTTAACATCTTCATATGTATATTTATGAATGCTGTTGTATAACTTTAGTTTTGTTATAGTTTTCTTAATTCAAATCCAATTTGTATCATATCCATTAGTTACACTAGATGACAAACCACAGATTTCCTTGTTTTATTTTTTAGATATTTTCTAAAAGACTAAAATTCTTTTGATATTCTTTATCAAAATTTTCCTAAGGAACTAAAATCTATATAGTAAAATAACTAACTTTATCATTATTAATTTGGTGTTTGGAACATAAAAAGTTTTTACATGAAGTTATAGCTATATTTCAATTCAATTTAGATATGAACACTTTAAAACGGGCTATTTCAGGCGGGTTATTTTTGACAGTTAAATCGCATTTTAATCATACTCCCCAGTTGTTTCAGGTATTATAATAATTGTTCTCTTTTTACTTTTACAGATGTTTTATTTTATTTTTATGTTCTCTAAATTCATGTTTTGTCTCTATTACAGCTGTTTTCAGTGGTGGTATTTGGCTGTATATCGTCAGGAGGATGGTATCTTCAAAAATGCCAATTTAACGATGATGCCAATGCGTGTCGATTTGGTTCGGCTATAGGAGTGTTGGCTTTTCTTGCTTGCATTATCTTTTTGGTCATTGATGCAGTATTTGATAACATCAGCAGTGTACAACATCGTAAATATGCTGTTCTTGGAGACTTGGGCTTCTCAGGTAAACATTTTAGCATCATTATTCTTTCACTGAGATCAGGGAACTAATATTATAACAGTGTTTCAGGGAAACTGCTTTTATCTTGTATTACAATTTCACTTATGTATATTGATTTTGATTTTCTGAAAAACTCTCTGCTTTAACCACTAGTCCAAGTCCTCTGAATATTATGTATATATCTCCACAACTAATTGCATGTAATATAACTAAGAGGTGCGATGCAACAGAATAATAAGACTTTGGAATTAATTGTTATTAAATTGCATCTTTTGAATAATGCTATTTCTATGTTCATTCTTCTCCATGTCAGCATAGATTGGGTATGTCTTATGTGTGCTATGTTACCATTTATCATAGTGTTTTGTCAACTCAAATATGAGGCCTAAATTTCTGAGGTTTTATTTTACCATTTCTTTATGCTTTTTCACCCTGTACTCCTATCCATTCACAACACATCTCCAAAGTAGCTCAGTAGTCTTCCTTGCACACAACAACTAATGCCATTAATACCAACTCGCTTATGATATGCCTTTCATGCAAGATAATAAAGGTATATTCATCTCCTTTCTCATCAGCCTCTATAGAGCTTCGACATTCAATTTTTATATCCCATGTAGTATAACACGCCTTACATATGCTTCAAAGTCTTTTGCACAGAAAGAAAAAAAATTTTTGTCAATATAGATAACATTTCCCTAAACTTCCATATCTGCCTTGCTCCAGTTAATATACTATCTCTCCAATCATACTCAGCACTAATTAGATCACCCAAAAGCTATCACCAATTCTTGCAAGCTATCTGAATAGTTCTTAGTCTCATTCAAGCATGCATTTAGTATTTGTATTCATCAGATCTGATGTCCTACTTCCTAGCCAGCCTGACAGATATCCCACTACATTCTTTTTATATACTAATTGCTTCAACTGAGTAGACAGTGTAGAGGTTTTACCCTTTCGTTTTCTACATATTGAGCAAAGCCACTTGTTAGATAATTCTGAGGTTTTGTGTGCTCATTTCTCATTAATACCTGACTTTTGCTACAATGACCTTGATCCTTAAGCATTCACATTACTTTGTCAGATGTAATGCTCATTTATTCACATTGTTTTGAATTAATCATGCATTATCTTGTAGCTTTGAAATGTTGATGGTCTAACTATTTGTTTTTAGAATGACATTGGGGGGTTGGTGTGAGAGGTTAGATCTGGCTAGTTTGACCATAAAACAAGTACAATATTTTGTTGTTTAACCCTTCAGCATTCAGATTACTCTGTAAAATATAATACCTATTTATTCACATTGTTTTGAATTAATCATGTATTAGCTTTTAGTCTTCAGATTTTGATGAGTGTATATTTTCAGAATGATATTGTAGGTTAGATGTGAGAGGCTAGAATTGGCCAGTTTGAACATAAAACAGGATATATTGGTTGGATAAGGCTGGTTAAATGCTAAAGTGTTAAGGCCTTTGAATTGAAAAATATCATTCTGGGTATGAAACATTTTTCTTTTAGCTGTGTTACATTCTGCAGTATAAATCATATTATCAACATACAGTTGTTCTCAGGGACATCCAGTCCTGAGCACCATTGTTATTGCCTGAAGAATTTATGAGTAGAAGTCAGGACATAATCTTAGTGAACACTTATCTGTACACTCTTCACTAAACTAGTTGACAACCTTACTTTTTATTACCTCACCCTGATACTTTAGTAACTCTTACCCATCTTTTTCTCAATGTCCCATAGACAACAGATTGTGGGACATATTCAACAGACTTTTCATGTCAAGAAATGCAAAGTAGCGTTGTTTGTGAAGAACTGCTCTAGCAGTTGTTTTCCACTACAGATAGGACCTGGTACAAACCCAAACTTCATTTTGCTCAAACTAATGTTTGTCAGAACTTCACAAACACTTTCTGAACTACTTCCAATCAAACTAAGATACCTGTAAGTGCCCCTCTCTTATATGTCTTCTACGTAATAATCTATAATACTGCTACACCACCCCAAACTATCCTCTAAATTTAAATGCTGTAATATTTTATCCTGATTATAAAATATTGTCTTTATTTTCAAATTTGGGAACTTTATTGATTGATTTTGTGGACACAAGCCAATACTAGTTTACTCAAACCCTCTTTTTATTTGTTGGTTCTTTGAAGTTTGTAGACTGAATTTTCTTTCTAGTTTGGTTTCTATTTAGTAGTGCTTCTTTCCAATTAATTATTATGAACAAAAGATATATGGTTGTGTAGTTAAGAAGTTCACTTCACAACCACCTGATCTTGAGTTCAGTCCCAGTGTGTGGCACTGTATGGAAATGTCTTCTACTAAAGCTGACCAATATTTTGTAACTAAATTCGGTTGGTGAAAAGTGTGAATGTGTGTGTGTATATGCATGCTTGTTTGTTTCTCACCTGTTAGTAGTCTGTTGATTCACCTCCTCACCACTTAACTATTTAGCAAAAAGTGACTGATAGAATAAGTCTTAAGGTTGATTTGACAACTAAATACATTTCAAGTATATTTCAAAGTAAAAATAAAATATTTTTACTGGCTAAAACAAGTAAAAGAATAAAAGAAATTATAAATTTGTTCTGGATGGACTTTAGTTCATTTGTTAGCTGTGTATGGTAGCTGATATTTACATTTAACTATCTTGTTAGTTAGCAAGAAATTAATTTTTTTATTAATTGAAGGAGAAAATTTCTGTAATAATCTCAAATATTTTCCTTCTTTCTACTTTTAGGAGCCTGGACATTTATGTGGTTTGTGTGCTTCTGTTACCTTGCTGATTCATGGAGGAAGACTAAATCAGTGCTTCCAAAGGATCATGGCAAAGATGATATTCAAGCTGCTATTGCATTCTCTTTCTTTTCAATTCTTAGCTTTGTAAGTATCCTTACAAGTTATATGATGTGCATATCACAGATTGTCAATGTAGAGATATCCCAAAAGACATTTACTGCTATACACCCCTTATTTTATGTATTTTAAATGAGTTTATACAGCGAGTGAAAATCATCAGGTCTTTCATAGTTAATACATACATTGTATTGATATACTATATTTAATCCACCAAAATGTTCTCTGCTGAGTGTGAGCTTTTCAGGCATGTTAAAAAATTGTCATTTTTCCAATTGCTTTTTTTTTTAAATTCAAGAAGCAATCTCACAGGACATGAATCATGTGGAGTAAACATTTATATTTTATGATGGAGTAATTTGATGGGTCAATTTAGTTTCATTCCTTTCCTAAGGATTGTGTCTACAAAATTGATTGTATGTATGATTTTACAAATTTGAATAAGCTTGTATATCATGGGGAGTTGTAAATTTTAATATTTTGGAACTGGCCATTCTTCAGAAAGAGAAAAGAAAGTTCTCTCCCCACAAATTTTCAAATGTGTGGATTTTATTAACTGATTTTTGCAGACATAGTCCAATGCTAGTTTCTTTAGACCCCATTTATCTATTTTCCGATTCTTTGAAGGTAACAGTTACGCTATATTGGTTGTCATTATCAAAAAAATCCAATATTGATAACTTTGTGAAACAATCATCTACATTTCTTATGGTTCACACTTGCAAAGATGTTTTTTTTTAATACTTGTTTTTAATTCCTTGTATTTGCTTTAATGTTTTGATTAGGTAATTTTTGTCTGAAATAATCTTGATTTTATAGTTATGTTAAAGAATGATGTCTGCTCCTTTACATGCTTACATGGAATGAACAAATTTTCTCCAAGACAGCATCTTACTACTTGTTATAATCTATCATCTCTTTTGTGAGATTCAGCTTCATGAAATAAGTTTTCCACACCTTTTTCCTTAGTTTTTCTCTATCTCCTCTTCTGCAGGTTCAATCCACTTGGTACTTCTTTATACAGCAAATAACTCATTTGCTTGTAGACATCATTTGTTCTTACACAAGCACACTACAAGAGAGACTACTCTCTCAACTCATTTGTGCTTTATCATTCATGCACATTCTGTGGGATATTCTTGCTAGCAGTTTGTTTTCTAGCCTTTGCAAATCTTTCATATTCAAGGCCCATTTGAAATAAGAAACTGCTAGGAAATTCTAATGTTTATATCAGCTACTGATGTACACAGAATTGAATTTCGCTGTTTGTAACAGGTTCTTTGAATGTAGGGATTACAAAAGAACTTGACTGCATCCTGGTTCCAATAAATGGCACATAATTGATTATGTTCTAACCAGATGGAAAGATTTGAATGATGGGACAAGTTTGAGTTTTAAGAGGCACAGTATTTGACAGATTATAATTTTGCTGGAATTAAGCTAAACATCAAAGTAAAACCCAAAATTAATAAGCAGTTTTCAATGCTTAAAAGACTTGATGTCTGCTTTCCATAGTGACATGAATTAGATGGGTTATCATTGTCCAAATCACTCTGTATTTAAGTGTAAGATCAAAGGGCCTTGTCTTCCTTGTATGTTCTATTTTAAGCTTGGTTTCCACAGCTGGATGCCCTTCCTAAAAACAACCACTTTCTAAGTGTACTAAGTGAATCTTATTGTGGTTCTGTTACTAGAACTAGAGAAATTGTCATTTCCTTGATGCAAGTAAGGATCTGTTACTGCTCTCTCTTTATTCAGTCACCAGCCATGTTACTGAGGATTCTGGGTGAATTTTGTTGTACCAACACTAGCAAAGCTGTCCATACTAGACTAAAGAATTCTACATACACTCTGTTCTTGTGGTGAACATGACTGAGAGAATGAAAGAGGAGTGTGTGTGTTATGGGGGAGAAACAGTGATAGGATGGTAGGGGGGGGTAATGGATCAGAGACTCTAATAGTTACATGTAAAACAGCATGAGCTGTAAGATGGGCTAGCAAACAGACGTATCATAAGAGAGTAAGCGATGGCTAGCAACAGAGATGAATTATGGTGAGACTAGATTTAAACTAAGAGTCACATGAGGGAGAGAGAGAGAGAGAGTAATGGTTAGTGGTAGGGGGGGGGTAGTAAGTGGGACTGAATATGGACAGATCTGATGCTATCTCTTTTTACAGACATTAGGATGGAAGAGAGGTAGAGTGATAGAGGGATTTTGATGGTTGTTTAGGTAAGTCATCATCATCGTTTAACGTCCAGTTTCCATGCTGGCATGGTTTGACATGGGGCTGACTAGCAGGGAGCTGTCCAGACTCCAGCTGTCTGTTGTAGCATTGTTTCTATGACTGGCACCGGTGCTTTTTAAGTGGCACCAGCACCTAAAAGGACAAGCCTGTACAAGTGAAAGACAGCAATTTTTACTTAGCTTGACATGTTTTATCAAGTACAGCAAATTGCTACATCTCCTGGTCCCTTGCCATTTTCTTAGAGAGTGATAAGGATAATGGTCAGTGGCAAAAGGGTTGAGTAAATGCATCTCCTGCAGTTGTTTCAATAAGACTATTGTATTGGTAGTATCTCTTCCTGGCACAAAACTGAACTGCATTTCATCTGGTCTGAATTTTCTTCATTTGTGCTATGACTCATTCTGCAACTTTCATAACCCCATTTGTTAGTTTGATGTGTCTGGTTACCCTTCTCTAGAGTATCTCCATTCACTCTGATGTCAATTTCAACGGTTGGTCCTTTTGTTGGGACTCTTTGAGGTGGACCCTCTATTTGTCATACATTCTCCACATTCATAGTGTTTCTCATAGTAGCACTTTCATTCCTCATCTACATTGACATACATAAACTTGTCTCTTAGTTCTCTCTGCAGCAATATCCCACCATCATTTTATATTGCATCTAGATGGAATCTTGCACAAGTTGCACATCCCCCCCATACACACACACCTAGCTGTGTATGTGTATGTATTAAGACACATTTTCTATATGGCTACAAATCATTCTTTATCACATTGGCAATAAGTTAAATAAACTCTGACAACTACTGTTGCCAAGATTTTGGGATTTCATTCCGCAGCAAGACCACCTATATAAGTATGGTTTGATGTGTGTGTATTGCTAAGTAGATATATTTGAATGAGGGTACAAAATGAAAATTAATTTAATGGTGTATTGACTGGAACTAGTGCCCTATGAATATATTGGTTATGAAGTAGAGAAGTATATAAAAAAATAGGTGTTTGATTTGTTGTATTAGTAAGCTGAGGAGAGTTTAGAAGTTGCATTGTGTTTGTCATTTGTACTTTCATCTAAAGAAATTTTTATATGTATGTCTCTTTATTATAAATCAGTTAATTAATTTAAGTCTCTCTCTCCTCAGAATTTTCTTACTGGGTGGGTTCATGGATAATATAGTAGTGTGAGAGGATTATTAACTAATGAGGGAGATACAGGTGCGTATGGAGAGAGATTGCTGTTGGAAGAAAGGAGAGATGGGGACTGGAAATGGGGTTAGGATGGAAGGTGTAAGAAAAATATTTTGTTACCTAAATACATGGAAGAAATTCCAGGAACTTAGTGGTGTGCTATTGAAAAGAGGGTGCGCAGTTTTGCTAAAACTGAAGGGTAGAGTGTATGTTGCACGTGTGAGAAGCGCTGTGATTTATGTGCATGAGGCATGGATAATGAACCTGAAACAACAGAGAGGGCTGAAAAGAAAAGAAATGAGAATGGTTCGTTGGATAAATGGAGTAAAGCTGAAAGAAAGAGAGAGAAGGGAGGGAAGACGAGCAATTAATCACAGAGGATGAGGGAAATAAAATCAGTGATGCATATTAAGAAAAATTGGGTAAGATTGACTGGGTCATGTACTGAGGAAGTAGGAAAGTTACTGGGTGAGAGGGGTAGTGGAAATTAATGTGGAAAGAAGTAGGCAAGGAAAAAATTGGGAAAGATATGGTTGAAAATGGTGGAGGAAATAAGGGTAAGGTGATTGGTGAGGTGGATTTAGAGAACAGAGCAAAATAGAGAAGTCTGTTATGGGCCTGCAAAACTAAACCTTCCTGTAGCAGGGATAAAAAATGGTTTTAGAATGTTGTCTTCAAAGTTTTCTTCCTGTTTGATGTATATATTGTTTAAAAACAATATACACTCATAATAGACTATGTAACATTGTCTAAAATTGTCAAATTGGCATTAACTGCCAGTATAAATGCTTTTTGGTAACCACATTGGCATTATACTACAGTTTCATAAGTTCAGTTGGTGTGAGGAATGTAGAATTCTAACATTTCAGGCTTTATCTTGTTTTTAATCTATACTGACATAATTATATACTAGTGAAGAAAGAGATACTATGGATGTAGTGGCTCAGTTTGCTCTGCTCCAGTTTATATCTGTATAAAGGTAACTGATTCAAGAATTGTTTCACTTTTTTCCTAATCCTTTTTCTAACTAGACTACATTGTTTATGCATTTCAATTGCTCAAAGTAAGAATTTAAAGTTAATCAAAATAAATGATAGTCATTTTATTAATATGACTAATTTTCTTTTTCTTTTTAAAAATAATGTATCTATTCTTGTCTATTCAACTATTAATTAAATGGTACAATGTGTTTCAATCAAGGTCAGTGTCTTGATACATAGCAAAGCAATGTTGTGTGCCAAGAAATTTTTTTCATGTCCTTGGCACCTGTACCATAGTACCATAGATTATCATCCCTGATTTTGATGTATTTCTTTATAACATTGGTATTTAAATATTTTTTTTACCTATTTCTACCAGTTTTATTTATAACTTTTGTAATATTTATTGCAGGGTGTTCTCACTTTTTTGGCTGTTCAGAAGTACCGTTTGGGTGCAGGTGAAGCTTTCACAAGTGGTTATGAACCAGAAGCAAATGTTTCCTCTCCCTATTCTTCCTTCCCAGGAAGTGAGACTGGTGATCCATATCAGCAACCACCATTTAGTGCGCAAAAAGAAGCTCCAGATTTTCAAACACCTACCTATTAACTCTTGAATCAACTTATCCAAGCAAAAGAAGAAACTATTAGAGACAATTGAAAGGCATGAGTGTTAGCGGCAGGATAATATCCTGAACTTGCAAACACCTGATGTTAAGGGATCACGTGGAAACTGTCTACAGTTTGAATGTTACATGTTACTGGCAGTAACTGTAACTGTGCCAACACCAGCCATTTTTTTTCAATTGCTCAGACTGGTATGGGCATTGTTGCTGGATTTCTTTATGAAATAATACTGTCAAATCTTGACTCTTTTTTCAATATTTTAGAGTTGGCTTGAAATAATATTCTAAAAGTCAGTCTCTTATTCCTGCCATCAGGTGTCAGCACTGTCTTGGTTGTATAAATTGGTGTTATTAGTCAAGTGTATAATTTACAATTAAAGAGATATTAAGTTTTAAAGACATTTGAAATTATTAAGATTTTAAAAGTATTGTGTAACAAGAGTGTTACCATCATCTTATTTTATTTTCTTCAGCTTATTAAAAGAAATTTTTTTGCTTATTTAAAAATATAAACAATAATACAAGTGAGATATTATTTATACAACTTATTTTTATAGCTGTTTTTAAATAATATATAAAATAGCTTTACAGGAATTTTTTTTTCCAAAGCATTTTGAAATTAAGTTTATATAACTTATTTCTCTATTACCTTCTGATAATACCATCAAAACAATAAAACTCTCTGCTTATTTGCTAGACTTTGAAGCCACTAGTGGTATGTGGTTGTGAGGTACTGTTTGACTCACTTGACTATTCTCCAGTCTCATTGACTGTATGTTTGCCATTAGAGAAAAACTCAGCCTGAAATGTTGTGTATCTGTAAGATTTTACAGCTGGCAATAGTTCACCAACCACTAAACTGACCACTTTGCTACTTTTTATATTAAACAATGTAAAATGTTTAAAACATTGAAAAGTCTCTCTCCCTCTCTCTCTTTTTTTCTTTTTTTTTTTTAATTCTGTTGGTTATTAGCAATAAGTGAAATAAATAGCCACTTTATCACAGTGAAATAAATAGCCACTTTATTCAGTTCAGATTTAGTGTCTAAATTTCTTATACTTTTGATTACTTATCAGAATCATCAGAAAGGAGGTATTTTGGAAATACTATTAAAATTTCAATTATATTCATCCAAACATCTTTTATTCCCTAAGTCAACACTTTCCTTCTTGATTCAAAACAAACACAAAAGATTTATTTAGACTTATTCATAATGCAATAAACATATCTTAAAATTACTGGTAAAGTATCCAATTGTTTTATTATAATAATTTTTGGAGTGTGGGAATTAAAGTCATGAGATGTGTTGCATTCCATACTATTATCTTTAGGAATGACCTTGTTATTGTGTTGCTCTCCTGATCAGTCTATTGTTCTCAAACACTGATCTCTCCTCTCTTCTTGGACATGAGTTATATACCAACTGCTGATGTATCAAGATCCTCATTATCTGGGAAGTCATGCAGAATTTTACTAGCAGTGTTCTCAGGCTGTCATTGCTCAACAAGTTTGACATTGGTCAGCCTACTCTGCTGACCCTTTCATCTCATTGCTTCAGTATTAGTTTTGTTTCATTCCTTTTTTTTTTCCAGTCAAAAAAAACAATCAACTAGGTAGCCTGGGATAATAAAATAAAAAAGGAAAAAAACCAAAAAAAAAAAACGTGTAAGATTGGTTTTTGAATTATATTTTAGAGCTATTGGGTTTTTAGTTATTCCAGTGTTTACATTTCTAGTCGAATTTAGCTTAACACATTATGTTAACACATCAGTTTATTTTCTTTAGGTTTGGTCGTTTAATTAGTCTGTTCCAGTTCCTCTATATCATTTTGTAATCAATATTATTTATTCTCTGCTGTTTAGTAACAACTATCTAAATTGAAATATTTAACTAGCTAGATAGCTGTGTGTGTATATATATATGTGTGTAAAATTTATATGCACACAAAAATTTGCATATACTTTGATGGATATAGTAACGTGTTATTGTCATTAACTCTTTGCCATATTTAAAAAAAAAGAAAGCTAATAAAATAATAAAAAGAATTCTATTTAGTGCTAAGTGTTTTTTAAAATAGTTTACTTTCTCTGTACTATTTCTTATGAAGTTATTTTCACATAACCTGACAGTTTCTATCATAATTTTCTTCCATATCAAACAGCTATTTATGTCTAAAACTCATCTCAGTTCTTTAGAAAGTATAAAAATCTTAAATTCCAAGAAATGTAGTGCCATCTACTGTTAATTGTTGATTGCTTAATTAATACATTTTCTGTTCATCTCTTCCATTCATTGTTCGGCTGGAAGTATATATGGTTATCTCATTGTATTGTTCTTGAAACTTTATTTAGACCTCTTAATACTTTGTTTTACTTCAAATAAACTTAACATGTTTGGAGGTTTTTAACTAAAACAGAACAAAAAATTTCATTTACCTAGTTTTAGTTTCTAAAATATTTTTATTAAATCTTTTAACTAAATTTGAGGTTATATGCTTTATTTTTAAGTTATTTTTTATACTCACATCATTCCAAAATACATTTATGTATCAATATTCAGTTTCGTTTTTTTTTTTCTTAATTGTTGTAATTTTGTTTTAACTATGCAAATTTAGGGTTGTTGAAAATGTTTTCCCCCACCTCCAAGAGATAAGGAATGGGTGTATGTGATTGTGTGTATGGACATTCAGAATTCATATTCATAATTTATTATTTGGTAAGCAATGTGCATCTAGTTATTTGTCTTGACTTGCATCAATCCACTGGTTTTCATTCTAGTTGTGATTTGATGTCCAAAAGCTACATTGTATGAACTTGCATGCATTCTACAGTCCAGTCATAACACTCAGCCAACCCCAAACCACATCTGCAACATTGTTATTGTTATGTTTTTGATTATTAATATTGTTGATGAAAATATAACTAAGAAATTCAATAAAGAAAATCTGTTTCTTCTTACTTTCTATCTCTGCCCTTAACAGCTTATACATTCACAAAATTGAGTCCTTTAATTTATTCAGTTTATTTTATTGCCCAATATTTTTAGCTTCAGATTACCAAAGAATATTTTATGTTGGAGATTAGCACTTAATCTTCTTTTAATGAAAGGTATTCTTTTTTGTTTTGCAAGTTTTCATTTTTTTTATCTAATCTTTATTTAAACAGTATTTGTTTTTTAATGATTTCAATTGTGGCACAAACTACTTTGTCTTGTACAATCTTATCTCAAGTTACATGGAGTTGTCTCTCCTGTAACAAGACATCATGCCATTCTCTTATTTGTCGACCTTTGCAGAAAGAATTCGGTGAAAATTTTAAATCAATTCAACTGTATTTCTTTTTCACATTATTCACTTTGTTTCAACAAACTGTATTTAACAATCCTATCCTTTATATATAATTCTTTCTTCTGTAAGATATACATAAATCAGAAACAATAGTCATAAAACATATCTTTTAGTGGATTTGATCAATTACTGCTAAAATAATATATTTTTGCTGTTGAGATTTCTACTGTTATAATATATTCATTGTAACTAACTTGAAACAAAATTGGGCATTGTAAGCAACTAATTATGTTATAGAATATTTTCTTTTAAACAAAAAAAAAAATGAGCCTTTTTTTTTTTTTTTTCAAATAAACTTTGTAGGCCTGCAAGGAAAGAAAACTATAGGCTTATTTCTCAAAATATTCATTAAAGTGAGATCTTTACATTAATGTATAGTTAAACGTTTTACTGTTGATTAGTTTTGGGCTCACAAGATGCAGATTTTTGTTGCAGCTTTACCATTCGATAACCAATATCTCAAACTACATGAAAACAAACAAGTAGACAGCTCTTACCTTTTCTTGTCTCCATTCTTGCAAGGCCATGCACAACATCTGAACGCATGCAACGAATGTCAACTAGTCAGACATTGTCATACTGTACAAGTTGTAACTACACTTTGTGGCTGTAATAAACTATTAGGACTGTTTCATTGTCTTATGTCATTCTTTTGGCACTTGAAACGTTAACTTTTAGAAATTTATAATTTGATATTTTTTCTTTCTTTCTTTCTCCAACAAGCACAAGGCCTGAAGTTTTGTGGTGGTGGTTGAGGGGTGGCTAGTCAATTACATTGACCTTGTTGCTCAACTGGTAACTATTTTATTAACCCTTAAGGGATGAAAGGCAAAGCAGACTTCAACAACATTTGAACTCAATGTGAAAATGTGACAGAGATTGACTTTGCCTTTCTCTCTTCAGGATTGATAGGTACCACTTGGGCACTGGAGTCAGTGTAATCAGCTTCCCCTCCCCAGATTTTCAGGCCATCTATCTACAGTTGAAGGTTTTGTTTTTTCTTCCCACACACACACACATTATTCATGCTTGACACTGAATATTTTTATTTTAAACCAGGAAATTTTTTTAACAGAAACTTCCCCCAGCATTTCCAGGCTTTTATGCAAATCTGTTTTTGCATAGCCCAATGTGCCTGTGATAGAAGAGCTATAAGTTCTACACTAGTTCACTTTAGATGTTCTGTTTTGCAGCAATGTTAGACATGTCTGCTAGGCAGTTGACTTCCTCAGCAATATGTGACTTTTGTTCCTTGTCTCATAGAAAAATATTATTCTGTTATATGAGCATTGAATTATTGTTTTTATTGAAATGTTCCACCAGTATTTGCAATTTTTAAAGATGTGAACACCCTGGATAGTTTTGCAAATATGAAGTGCATTCAAAAGTAGCCAACTTTATTTTTTCCCACCAAAACTAATGCTATGTGGGCAAAATCCTTTGCATTGTAGGTGACACCACCTTTTATGTTCCTAGTTGTTATGCCTAGAGTACAGACCATGTAGTGTACACTTGTCATATTTTCGGTTTCACCAAAAACATTGAGCAGAGACATTGCATCAAGTTTTGCCAAAGGCTTGGTGATACTCAAGCTCAAACCCTCCTACAGATTCAGTAGACCTTTGCTGAAGACACCATTGGAAAAACTCAGATCAAGGAAGTGTACAACTGTTTCAAACATGGCCACACCTCAGTGGACAATGAGGCATGCATGGGCAAGCCTTCCACATGCCGAAATGAGGAGTTAATTGAGAAGGTTCAGTGAATAGTCATGGAAGACCACCATGTAACAGTCCAGAAAATTGTTCATGAAGTGAGAATAAGCACAGAATCAGAACATTCTATTTTAATGGAGGGTTTATGAATACAGAGAGTGTCAATGAAATTTGTACCCAAGGTGCTGGAAGAGCAGCAGAAGTAATGTCATGGAAATTGCTCAGAACATGCTGGACTGTGTTAACCAGAATTCATGAAGACCATCATCACTGATGATGAGACTTGGGTTTATGGTCTCTGCTTGATGTGTTTGGTCATCTTGTTTGAAAACGAAAATCTGACAAGTGTGCACTATGTCTGTACTCTAGGTGTAACAGTAGGAAACTGATGTGGCTTCTCGACATGAAAATTTTCATGCATGCACAGGAAGGGTGATATCACATCCCACCCAAAGGATTTTGCCCACGTAGCATTAGTTTTGGTGAGAAAAAATAAGTTGGATACTTTTTGAATGCATCTCATAAGTTTGATAACAATGTTGTCAAACACTTTTGAGCAGCTGCTGTTATCAGTAACCTCTTCCACATTGGTATGAGACAACACAAGGTGAAGGCATCCTTATCTCTTTTACTGAGCAAATATTTTGTAGCTATTGCCTATTCCTAAATAGTAGGGGTGTTTCTTTCCAGATAAGATGTGATTTACCAATCACATATTCTGGAGAGATTATTTCCATATTTACATTGTTTACATCTGACAGATATTTGTCCTCATCTTCTTTGTTGTTAACACAACGTTTTGGCTGATATACCCTCCTGCCTTCATCAGGTGTCTTGGGGAAATTTTGAACCTGGGTTCTCATTCCTAAGTCGTCGTCGTCGTCGTTGTTGTTCAAGTCACAACAAACAAGATGAGGACAAATAGCCATCAAATGTAAATAATGTATATAATTCATCTCTTAAATATAGAACCAGATTATTTCCTGTCAGTATTGTTGTTATTCTCTACCTTGTGGAATACATTGCATGACTAACTATCTGCTGCTTAATTGTGTTTCTATTTAAGTACTTTATTCCATCTACCCTTGATTCACACAGAACAACTGTACATTTCAATTCTGCTGAAATATTCCTTTGTCACTCCAACTTTACTCACAGCACAAAGATATGCAACATTCTCATCAGTTTCAAAATGCTTGTAGCATTTATTTTTGGAGATAGGTCATTGATATCCACGATCCTCAACCGGAAGGGCAGTAACTCTGAGTAAGAGTTGACTGATCTTGACAACCCACCCAACCCATACCAGCTTGGAAAGTGGATACAAAAACAATGATGTGTGTGTGTGATAACAAACAACTAGGAAGGAGTTTATATACTGCCAGACTAGACTGATGAAATACTAGTCTCAATATACAAAGACAAAGGATCTAAATTTTGGTGTCATAATCAATGTCATTTTACTTGCTCAAAGTTCATTCAGAAGCATTTTATCCATCTGCTCCTCTTCAGTAGTACTCAGTACACAATCTTGTTTTAGATCAGGTTGGGGTATTATGAACATTGTTTTTCTCAACTTCAAGTAAAATGCATCAAGCAGCAGGTACTTCTATATCAAGTTTTTGTTGACTAATCTAAAGCCTTAATTATTGTTGAAAGTTCCTGAAAAGTTGAGTTATTTGCCAAATTTTGTGAGCATGTCTCAGGAACTATGTAGTAACAGGAAGGCTTGAGTCACTTCAGAAGCCAACTTTTAATGAAATAGGAGTGGCTGTGTGGTAAGTATCTTGTTTACCAACCACATGGTTCCAGGTTCAGTCCCACTGCGTGGCACCTTGGGCAAGTGTCTTCTACTATAGCCTCAGGCCGACCAAAACCTTGTGAGTGGATTTGGTTGGCAGAAACTGAAAGAAGCCCGTCATATATATGTGTATATATATATATATCCGTTCCGTGCCAGTGGCACGTTAAAAGCACCAACCGATCGTGGCTGATGCCAGACTCCCCTGGCACCTGTGCCGGTGGCACACAAAAAGCACCCACTACACTCGCGGAGTGGCTGGTGTTAGGAAGGGCATCCAGCTGTAGAAACACTGCCAGATCAGACCTGAGCCTGGTACAGCCCCTGTGCGGAAAACGGACGTTAAACGATGATGATGATGATAATATATGTATGTGTGTGTCCCCCCAACATTGCTTGACAACCGATGCTGGTGTGTTTACATCCCCGTAACTTAGCAGTTCGGCAAAAGAGATCGATAGAATAAGTAATAGGCTTACAAAGAATAAGTCCTGGGATCGATTTGCTCGACTAAAGGCGGTGCTCCAGCATGGCCACAGTCACATGACTGAAACGAGTAAAAAGTATAGACAATATAGTTGAACAGGATGTTTCTAAGATGCTTTGTTTTGTATTCTACTTTTTCTTTTCAAGTATGTACCATAAGTATAGAATGATTGAATAATATGAAAAGTCTTTCACCTGAGAAGATTCAAATGTATGTGTAAGATGACTTGTGAAATACTTTATGCAGATGGTGTAGGCTTTGTTGCTCATGCTGAAAATGGCATGCAACTTATAAAGGATCAGTTTTCACCAGCACGTATTGCCTTTGCCTCATAAATATGCTTGAAGACATCAAAAGTAATGATCACTCTGTATGAAGTGAGCCCTACATTAAGCTAGATATCTTTGAGGATGACACATGATTAGAGGTTGTGGACACATTTTTATATCTTTGGAGTAACTTGTCAAGAAATAGATATCTAAATGCTGAAATTCACTCACAAATCCAAAAGGTTTGTACAGCTTTTAGCAAAGTAGAAAATTCTGAGTTAATGATATTTATAAGAGTCTTTCTGCACTTGTTCAAGATGTAGGCAGTGTACAGCCAACACCTCAAGCAAAGTGCTTGAGAGATTTCACCAGAAATGTTTAAAG
>NC_042999.1:135184095-135246595 GCF_006345805.1 Octopus sinensis | reverse complement strand
TTTTACGGCCTCCCTAAAATACACAAGAGCAAGATAATCAATGAAGCCTGCAAATAATCACCAGGCAAATATATAAATATCCAAAGACTTGACTTTAAGACCCATTGTAGCTGGGCCGGCCTGTGAAACCCACCGACTAAGCAATTTTCTATACATCCTACAGAAACCCTTGCTGAAATACATCAAAAGCTTCATTAGGGATGATTTAGACATGCTAGAACACCTAACAAAAACGATTAATGCAGCGGCAATATTGGTTACCCTCGATGTTATCAATCTTTACACCAACATTCCCCATGACTATGGAATAAAAGCAATTAAATTCTGGTTGGTAAAGTACCCCGAAGTCCTCCCGGAACCCATAAACCAGATCTTTATTATTGAATCCTTAAAATTTATACTTCAGAACAATTATTTCCTATTTGATGACACATACTATCGTCAGAAATGTGGAATTGCGATGGGGACGAAAGCAGCTCCTGTTCTTGCGAACTTAATAATGGGTTATTCTGAATTCACCTTATATGAAGTATCACTTCAGAAATATGGTTACCCATTTTACCGCTACATAAGAGAAAATTGGAAGCGATACCTGGATGACTGCTTTATCATCTGGAAGGAGAACATCGACAAACTTTTGGATTTCAAAACAACACTAAATGACATAAATAGTAACATTCAATTCACAATGGAATATAACAAAGAACAACTTCCATTTTTAGACATCATGATAAAAAAAAGTTAACAATGAAATCATAACTGACATTTATTATAAACCAACTGATTCAAAACAATAACTTCTTTTTAACTCGTGTCCTCGAAACACATAAAAATAAACATCCCTTTCAACGTAGCAAAAAGGATCTGCACAATAGTATCTGACAGAACAACTCGGGACCTTCGTCTTCAAGATCTCAAAACAACACTTATTGAAAGACAATATCCACCCTCTCTTATCGACGAGGGAATTAAACGTGCCAAACAATTAGACACAAAAACACTAAGAACAAAAAAAAACATAGCACCACACCTCAAACCAAAACATTACTATTTATATCAACACACAACCCCAGAAACAGTGAGGCATTCAATGCAAAAAAACAAGACAAATCGCTAAAGAGACAACTAACAAATGCGAAGCTTTACAAAACAACCTCGAAACCGACGGTTGAAAAATGTGGACGCCCAACCTGCTTGAAGGCTCGGATTACCTTTTCAAACAAGGACAGATGTTCACAATTAAAACTAGTTTCACCTGTGCCTCTGAGAACCTCATTTATGTAATTTATGTAATATATATATATATATATTATATATATATATATATATATATATATATATATAATATATATATATATATGTGTGTGTGTGTGTGTGTGTGTGTGTGTGTGTGTGTGTGTATATATGTATATATGTATATGAATTTCTTGTGTTTGACGGCATGAGCTGTCTTTTTTTATATATAACTTTTTTTGATAAGGTTCATTTCAGGAACTGAAACATGTTATAATGTATATATAAAAATTAAAAATTGTATAATACAGCAGCATTTTCGAACTTCATTTTTACAAATATATACCTACTCGTATACGAGCTAAACCTATTATAAATATATATATATATATATATATATATATATATATATATATATATATATAAAGTTAATCCAAACAAGAAAGCACAAAAAACACAACAACGCGAGGACGTGGAACAAATATAGTATTATTGGACGCTCAGGAAAGAAGGAGGGTTTAACGTTTCGAGCGGAGCTCTTCGTCGGAAACATAGGCACACGGTCACATTTTGAATGACCGGAAGGAAATCGGTGAAGAAAAGTTCTTTCAAAGACGACACAAGTGGAAAAGTGGAAGTAGAAGAAGAAAGGTAAAAGAGGACGAGGAAAAAGTGGAAGAGTCACGGACAAATTTTTCTGATTTCCAATCGCGATTTCAGTGGCGTACTCCGGAAGAATGGTAACAGTAATCCGTAGGTGTAAAAATCCAGGAATTGGTATCCAAGGCACTCACATATAGTTATAAAAAAGAAGTTTGAAAACGCCACTATATAAGATAAATTTTAATTACTACCACCACGGTTATTACTACTACGACCAACAGTCACTGCTGCTACTGCCATTTCAGCCACTGACCATTCGAACACATAAGACAGCTATTATACTTATTCCCCACAAAAAACAACCACGTGGGTTCTGTTGAGACCAGTAAGAAACAATTATGAACTTTTTTATTACACTTAACTTTAAATTTACAGCTATTATGCTTACTCAAAAACACCACCACGTGGATTCTGTTGGGACCAGTAAGAAACAATTATGAACTTTTTTATTACACTTAACTTTTTAAAATATTTTTGATAAGGTTCGTTTTTTCAAGAAGAACCGAAACATGTAAAATTTCTAAGAAAATTAAAATTTATCTTATATAGTGGCGTTTTCAAACTTATATGTATGTATATATATTCTGCCAAGGTCGACTTTGCTTTTCATCCTTTCGGGGTCGATAAATTAAGTACCAGTTACGCATTGGAGTCGATATAATCGACCTAATCCGTTTGTCTGTCCTTGTTTGTCCTTTCTGTGTTTAGCTCCTTGTGGGTAGTAAAGAAATAGGTATTTCGTCTGCTGTCACGTTCTAAGGTCAAATTCCGCCGAGGTCGCCTTTGCCTTTCATCCTTTCGGGGTCGATTAAATAAGTACCAGTTACGCATTGGAGTCGATATATTCGACTTAATCCGTTTGTCTGTCTTTGTTTGTCTTCTCTGTGTTTAGCCCCTTTGGGTAGTAAAGAAATAGGTATTTCGTCTGCCGCTACGTTCTGGGTTCAAATTCCGCCGAGGTCGACTTTGCCTTTCATCTTTCGGGTTCGATTAAATAAGTACCAGCTACGTACTGAGGTCGATATAATCGACTTAATCCGTTTGTCCTATCTGTGTTTAGCCCCTTGTGGGTAGTAAAGAAATAGGTATTTCGTCGATAATTTAATTACCAGTTGCGTACTGGAGTTGATCTAATTGACTAACCCCCTCCCCCAAAATTTCGGGCCTTGTGCCTAGAGTAGAAAAGTATATATAAATATATAATCTACGCAATTATATATTTAATTACCTAAGTACAAAATTAAGGCGACTAACCACACATTAAGGAATTTAATACATAAAACGTAGATTAATACATTTATTTTCAAGGATTTGTGATGGCAAGAATTTCAGTTCAACGAAGTTTTTCAACTCATTATATTACATGTGTTACTCTACTCATATTTAGTGTGTTGATATTTTCTCTCGGCCATATTACGAGATAAATAGGTTGGAAGATGCTGAGAAAGAGAAAGAAATGAGGAAGAAGATAACACCGGTGATTCTTCATAGCTTCTGCTTAAACTTTTATCACTCCTTTTTTTCTCACCGTCCCCTCGCCTCATCACTAATTGAATTATTAACTCTCTAAGTAACATATTTCGTTTTGTTACATACGGCGTATCTTTTTCAGGATTTGTTTTCTTACTTTAATCTTTTACTCATTTACTTTAGTAACTATGATTAGATAGCTTTTATTTTATTGGTCCTGACGGTGCCTATTCCCTTCGCAGAGTTTCCAAGAATGAAAAGTCGATGCTGCTACTGTTGGACATAATTTTTTTTTTTTTAAACGGCTACAATACAAAAGAAATTTCAACATTTATCCTTCTCCATGATTTGATTCCGTGATTCGATCGCAGACTACCTCACTATCTCTCAGAGATAGGTCTACTGTTAATTTTCCCTTAAGAAAATGCCGTTTACCATGCCAGGAGGAGTTATCGGTAAGTAGATCCATGTTGCATATTATAAGAAAATGGTCAGAAAGTTTTCATAGTTTATGTTTTTAGATTGAGTGTTCCTTCATTTATCTTTGTAACCTTAGTATTTGTCCCATTCTGTCTTTTTTAAGAATGTCTTAGACTATTCTTTCGTGTGACCTTTTCTTGTATGAGATGTTGAAGTATGATTTGAAGGATTTGGCAGCTATTTCTGGTAGGTCGAGCGACAACGTCGCGATTCCGTCGTTGTGTTGTTTAGAACTTAGCACCTGTCCAAGCAGACCCAGTAGTTTTTAAAATTCTTTGTGTTATTTCAAATATTGTGTATCTAGGATCTTGTGTATTTGGGGATCTTTCATAATAGCCTTGAATTCAAAAGTAAATATAAAAATATTTGTATAAATATGCATTCTTGTATTCTTTGATTCGAAATAGTTGTGACTCGATTAAACTCTTGTATAAGGGATGGAAATAAGAAACTTTGCGTATAACTCTTGCAAAGAGTCGGTGGCTTAAACATTACCGTTCCTAGTAAATATACATTTTATATAATTATATATAAATCATTTATCACTTGAAATTATTTATCAAATAGCTATTAAATAAGCATTAGAAAATTTAACGACGTTTGTATTTTGCTTGCCTTTTTTTCTTTATTAGTTTATAACTGTAATTTGAAGTATTGCCCATATTCAACAATTTAAATTTTTTTTATTTTGAGACGACTGGTTATCTGTCCAGAGAGATTTGGCTGTTACAAGATACTAAATTAATAAATAACCTAACCAACCATGAAACTGAAGAACTAATCAGACAACTTTTCACAAGAGTTTTAATTAAACGCATAAATTTCATTTAACACTTTTATTCTTCTCTTGAAAAGCATTGCGGAGTTTCGGACCTTGCCCATTCCTGTCTCTGTGCCTTTGTCTTTGTTTTATAAAACATTTTTCAGAGATTTGTTTTGAACTTCTGGGAATCTAGGTCTATGAGATAATTATTAACGATTAAGAAAATTGGGAATGGGATTATGAAAAAAAGAAAGATTCGTTTCAGTCTGTAGAAGCCAAACCAAGCATAAGTCGCTTCTTCTTTATAGAAATTATGTGTGCGCGCGCGTAAGAGGCCGGAATCGTGAAGTTCGGAAACCGCAAAATAAATAGACGCACATTCATGAGACATGTTCAAAGTCGAATCAGTCTTTCTTAAAAATAAATGAATAGAACTCTCTTGCTTAACTACCTAATTTAGTTAGACTTGTCTTCTTCAAATTAGTTCCCTCCTCAGTTAATAATACACCGATCCCAACGTTTTCCCCCACACATACACACTTTTGGAATGCATTTTCAAGAGTGATACGTCATTGTAGCGAATTTTATTCGATCTCACATAATGTTGGTAACTAGCGATCATTTAGGGTAGATTTCAAATTTAAGAGACAAAAAAAATGTTCACAGGAGTCAATTCCAAAGTGTAGGGCGGTTGTATATGTCCTCAACACCTCAAGGTATCCGAGTAAAATTTTTATTGATCACCTGACCATGCGGAACAAACTCTTGGTGAACGACCCATCCCCATCAGAAAGAGACTATAAACATAATGTAAAGAACGAATATCAGTTCTGTCGCCTGGCATTTGAAACCGCATCTCAGAATTTACTGGTCGCACTTTCGCCCGCCAAATCAGTTTGCGGCAGGAAAAACTTTTTTTGTCCTGTCAATTGAAACAATGACTGATGAGTTTTTAATGACCAACTAGATGAAATTAAGTTCAGATGAACCGGATCTAAATTGAATATCTAGCTAAGGTTTGTCCATCTTTCTATCGACTACAGACTGTTATAAATACGACCAGCTGACCAGCCAAAGGGGTCTGTTCCTTGGTTGCGATCGTGACAGCCTGTTGCAGACGGTTTGGGGGCTGAACGAGAAACGACGTCTCTGGGTCAAACGAAAACTACTTATTAGCATCTCTCTTTTCTCTCCCACTTATTTCTTTCACACTGACATTCATCTTCTCACACTTGATTAATCTAATTGTCATGTCTTCCACATTTACAGATTACCCTTTCTATCCCATCTGTCACATACCATTTCCTCAGTAATAATTTCACAAGGCTAAGTAGATTGTCAACAAATGCATAGTTAAAATTATGTTGATTTTCATCGATCCGATGTGGTTGATTTATAATTGTAAATGTAAAGAAAATAAATCATGTTGTTTGAAACTTCGCCTTTGAGTTACACACTTCTCAACAAGAAGACATACTCTGCAAGAATCATCATCATCATCATCATCATCATCATCATCATCAGTTATGTCCGATGACTCCATCATCGTCAGATTTCGGACCTCTTCGTTACACTAACATACACATTTCAGAGACTCGGATGGGCTTTTCTTCTTTTCTCCCATTTCTTTTTTTTTTTTTTGGTTTTTCAATTTTTTGGTCGTGGTAATGGTCATCTTAACGCTGTGCAACGACTGTTTTTCTTTTATTTCAATATATCGTCGCTGTACGTACATTTCATCATCTATTATTCTGTTACGCCACTTTTCAGAATGTTTTCAGTGGTATTTGAAACAATCAAACGGCTCCTGACAGACTATTTGTTCAGTTGTCAGCAGAATTTTTTGACAACACAATGTATCTTCAGTTTTTTTCTTTTTAAATCATGTAGCATGAATTCTTAGGTCTTTGGAAAATTCACAAATAATCAGGTGCTGATTTTTACTATCACAAGCATGTACTTGTGCAAAGTTACCACCGTTTGTTGTCATGGAAGGTCATCCATATTTGGGATCATTTTTGGTGGATATCCCCCACCCAATTTAAAATGCTGGTATCACCGGCTGGATTGCAAACTGCCCAAACAATCCTCCCCACATGGGTCTGTTGTAACATTAGAAACATCTCGTATAAGTTTAAAACGGAATTTCACAGAAATATTGCTCCTCCATCTTCATTGTTCAAATGACGACAGATTGCCAAGTCTACAAAACATCATATTCATTCTAGCATATATAAGTCGATGACGACTATAGTTGAGAATAAAAGTGTGGACAGCTGAGAATAAATGTCCTGTATAGGACCAATATAGTTTCTTATTTTCTCGTTCTGAATGGTCAAAGAATCCATCTCACTAGTCGTCTGCATATTGTTATTCGGTTTGTAATATACATATGAAACAATGCATTATGATTCACATAGGTCATTATGAAGAACAACAGTCCCAAGACAGTGCCCTGTGGAACACCACTCACTGTGTCTGTTTCCATTTAAGTAGCCCTGATAGGTTGGTTACTACTGCCCGACTTCTTTTAGAGAATCTGCAGCCATTCTCCTAGTTTTTCCGACTATGCCTTTTTACATCCGTATTGCAAAGAACTCTGCCGGTTTGTTTACTTGCATGTATCCTAGGGAGACGAAACACTTGAATTGTTCATTCAGTGTTTCACTTAAACTCATTGGGTTTGCTCTGAGGGAACTGTCTTTCTAGGAAAGCATCATTACCCTTCAATGTACTGAAGCTGTTCCTTTGGCAAATTTAAAGAAGCTTTTAGGGATTAATTTTATATTTCCTATTACCCACACTTCTCTGTATACTCGCTCTTTTTCATGGGGGTGTTACAGGTTTTTCTCACTTTCTAGTGACGCTTAAATTGTTTATTTAGGCGGTTTGCAATCTTTGTACGTCGTCTCATAAGAACTTTCCTCTCTCAGGGAATGTTGTTTTTCTGTACTGTGGCTTTTCTCTCAGGATCAAATTTGTGGCATATGACTTGCATTACAGAAATGAATTATTTAAGTTTCATGTTGATCTCTGGTATGGAGAGACAGATCTCTTTTTGCTTTATGGAAGTTCAGACAGGATAGATTTTGGGTGTTTAGACACGCAAGCTGGTGTCTTCGGTTTCCTTTGATCGATATATGACCAGCTCCCCTACGTTGTAACCCGAGACTAGCGTTGGTATCATTTTTACATGATGGATGAGATCTGTATTTTTTGGGGGAAGCTGAGATCCAGTGAACTGTTTCCCCTGGTTGGTTGGGGCACTGCTTGCTCCTGGAATAATTTATTGGTGAGGTTGAGCAAGGACTCCACTTGTTCTTATTTGCACAGCATCATTCCTGAGAGAGAAAGGCACTTGGGTCATCCCATGTTGTGCAAGGTGAAGTCTCTCATAAGAAGTACACCGATGTGTTGTTCAAATTTGGCGAGAACTTCTATTTTTGTGAGGCAGTTTTCAAACTTGTACATACAACTATCTCAAGTTGTTTTATATGTACAATTAGTATTACATATTGAGCTTAAGTATGACAACAGGGTGAGTCGATAAAGTTTTAGTTGAAGTCGAGGGTCGCCAATTGTAACGGTTAGGGTTGATTAAGTACATAATAATATGAAATGTCGGAGTCAGCAGTTGTAACGATAAAAATTTGTTGTTATAACGGCAAGTTGTGAGATGTGAAAGATGAACAATGCATGAAGTTTTTAAGGGAATATTTATTTACCGTACGTTACAATACCTTGCCTCGACGAGCAGGTTATGATAAATCCAAAAGCATGCGAAGTGATGTTTGTGTTCTCTGCATTATCACATTTCAGCCCGGGCCAGTTTTGTTGTTTATGAGCTAGTTGGAGCTTTTTATGAGAGTAATTAATATTCATTGGACTTCGGTTTTCACACCTGGAACGGCATAATCATGGAAAATTAGCGGGACTGTGCACATGCCAATAGTCGGACAAAAAAGGAGGCAGAAAAAAGCGAAAAACTCGAATTTGGCCGCAAAATAGTGTAGCGTATCTGATATCCTCACCGTTTGAGAGACACGTTAGGAATGATCTCGTTTGAGATTACAACCACCTTTGGCTAGTTTGACCCTGTTGTGTCCACTGATCTGATTGGTTGGCATCTAGCGCAGTTTGTCTCTCTACTTATTTCGCGCCAGTGTGTAAAGCCAACCAATCACGGCCTTCGGATAAGGCCTGCTTCGTTTTAGCTATTTTAACCCTGTAAATTAGCCAGCTTTCACTATTCTACATCTTTCGACTTTAGACCTTTCAAGGTCTAGTCACTGACCACAGAGCTACTCAGCTATGTTCCAGTTCCAGCGACAGACGACCAGCTAGCCAACCATGCTACTGCTCCAGTCATGAAGACGCTATTATACCCCAGCGACCGACAGGACGTTCTCCATCTCCGCCGCCATCATCATCATCGTCGTACTTCAACTTTACATCGTCTTCATCTCCGTCGACAACAACATGTACACATCAACATTCGCACAGGTTTAACTCCACGCTGTTTGCGTAAATCTTTCACCGAGAAGAAACAGTCAGTCTACCTGAAAGAACTATCTATATCAAGAGACTCGTGCATGGCATTGAGGCCACAACTTCTACACGTGTAGTAACCGGCCTCTGCCAACTGACCGGCAACATCTTGTTATAGAACTTACTATTGTGTACCTCATGAACTGGTAAACTAATTCCATCTTAACTCAATATGCTGAGAACTTATCTTATGCTCTGTATTCTGTATTTCTGTTATACGCATTCACCTTATTTGTATCTGTCGCACACACGAACACACAGACGCAAATACTATGCGCACGCATTCATACACAACACTACGCTAGCACTCACAACACTTTCACTTTGTACACTGTGTAAATAAAATCTCTTCTTTCAAACAGTAGAACGGTTTGTTGTCCTCATTTATTCCTTTTGGCACTGTATTCTATATTATGTATTTGGCTTATATTTTGTTAGGGACGACCGTGCGGTGTACAAAAAGGAGACATTTGTCATCAACTCCTTACGTACGGTCGTATATATGTTTTTCCTTGTTGCAAAAATGAGTAATAAATGACTCCCTTCACAGACTACTATACAGTGACCACTAGCTTTTTAGGGAGCAATGGTGGGTTTGGGCAGTGTTAAGGTGACTCTCCTGCATCTAATCAAGCATGCGCATGATTTTGAAAATACACATAAATCTCGTTTGTTGAGTTTTGGTTTTACAAACCCAACCCAGTTCTGCGCAATCAGTCTCGCTACAGAAACGCATAGGTTGGGAGTTTGACTGGCAGAGATGATCAAGTTGCACATGTCAGCCCTTTTGACACCCCCCCTCACTTAACCCCCTCGTCCTATGAGTGAATAGCAATGGTGGGAAGAAAAGTGCTGATTCCGGCGAAAAGGCAGAGCAATTAGAGCACAAAAAAACAGCATTCAAAGTGATTTTATGAGTATCACGCTTTGAAGCAAGTAACGCAGTAAAGTAAATAGTTCATGACGCACTAAAGACATCAAGGTTAACTAAGGTATAAATAATAGGTATGCCTTTTCGCTGGAAGGCTAATTGGGCTCCCGATCCACTGAAACGGAGGAGGTTAGGTTCGGAACACAACTAAGCCTTCAACTAAAACCTAGACTAACCTTACGGAAGAGGGCTAGGGAGCCTCTAATAGGCAGCTTCTAATCCCGATCTATCACTAACACATCCTAGGGGTTCTAAATGACATGGCTGTGGAGATGTGCATGGCGGGTTTGTTTCGGAGGAGGACGACTGCATTGGATTAAGGACCATTGAGGAATGTAGCTTTGGGGATCCCAACTCGTTAATTATTCCCTGCATTTCTCAAATCGAAAAAGCGTGCAGGTTTGAAAGCTAAAACACGTGATAACGCGTCTTCGCAAGACACAAAAATGAGCTGAGTCATACAGACTGTCTGCAAATGCGCACGCGCATTCAACTGCCAAGAGTAAAATTATCTCTGTCCAATCAAAAAACAGCTGGCTGTCTATTGGCATATCTAGCTGTACGCACACACCGCGTACAAATTTCTATGTTTTAGCGATTTTGAATGGATATGCCCATAACTTATGGGCATAAGGGGTCGGTTTATAAATTTTTTAATGGCTTTCTGGGATGACTGGGGAAATGAAAAGATCTTCACGACCACCCTCAGACATTTTTGAAAGCCCATAGAAAATGTGAGCCTTTTACGTGAAAAACTGTGGATTTGTATAAAGGACACACAGATACACAAACATTTTGCCGTTTATAGATATAGAGATTTCGGAGAGAGATAGAATGATGTTGTAAGAGAATAGAATTAGAGCTAGTGAGAGTTGTAGGGTGTTGTCTCACAGTTACTGACAGTAAACTTCACTTCTCCCTCAGACCAAGGTTCTAGCTGGTCAACCAGACTTCGTTGTCACCGGAGTGACTAACTGGTTGAGTCGTCACCGGCTGACTGGACTCGTTGAATCGTCACCGATTGATTTTTGCTTGGGGTGTTCTTGCTTTTATAACTATCCAGAAGGATAGATATATCATTGAGAACAATAGATTTAGTTGGTGTTCTTGTTATCTCTATTCTAGCTTTTGGTGAAGTAGAAGAGGTTAGAAAGGGTCAAGTGGTGAAGACATTATTTCAGCCTAGCTAAAGGCATCTGGAAAATGTAAAACTGCTGTCAGAGAAAAACCATTGTTCCACCGTGGGAAAAGTTCTGTTGCAGTGTTAATTTAAATTTGGCTGTGGTGGATCGAATCCACTACAAGGGTTTGAAGGGTTTGCAAGATCCACTACAAGGGTTTGAAGCATCAGGTTTCCCTGATATACATTGCAACTCCACTGTGACTCCTTTCCTTTGTCTCAGTTTGTAATACAACATAGTTTTATAGTTCTGAAGCTGCTATTTCGTGTCTTAGATGCGTTTCAGTGAGAGCTATGCAAAGAGCTTGACTGCAGGCGACGATGTATCTCACGAAGGTAATTTAGCTTCTGTTACTGGGTTGTAATAGGTCTCTAATATTTAATAAGAGTACTGGTGTGACAACTGAGCCGGTATCAATGGTGACCATCCAAGATGTGTCGATCGTATTGCTTTCTTATATTGCTGCACATAACTTTGAATTTCTTAATTTGATATAACTAGATCAGTTGATGCACGATCTTTTGCCCTATGCATAAAAAAGATTCTTGCTCAGCTGCTGCCGTTTGCACTACATGTGGACTGTGCTGGTCGTTTGGAGTAGTGCATGCAAAATCTGCATATTTGCGTTTGGGACAAAACGGTGTGCGATTCTTTCTCTTTTGGTAGCTTTGTTTTACGATGTATGTATGTATGTATGTATGTATGTATGTATGTATAGGTGTGGCAGGGATTCGAACCCAGACCACTAGATACTTGGTTAGACACCACGAGTGGATCACCAGTTTCACATGATTGATCTATGAATTGACCTATCAGCGTGAAGCTGTGGCATGATACGGCTTTCTAGAATGTTCTAAAATTTAATCTCTTGTCCCCTGTAAAAACAGTTTTGCACTTTGGCTCATCATAGAGTGTTGAAGGCGGGTGACTGATTCACATGCCTCACCGCTTGTCAGACGATTTGGGGCATTTACACAGATAACTCCAGGTTCTTGGACAAACCCATTACTCTTTTACTTGTTTCAGTCATGTGACTGTGGCCATGCTGGAGCACCGCCTGTAGTTGAGCAAATCGATCCCAGGACTTATTCTTTGTAAGCCTAGTACTTATTCTATCGATCTCTTTTGCCGAACCGCTAAGTTACGGGGACGTTAACACACCAGCATCGGTTGTCAAGCAATGTTGGGGAGACAAACACAGACACACAAACATATACACACACACACACACACATATATATATATATATATATATACATATATACGATGGGCTTCTTTCAGTTTCTGTCTACCAAATCCACTCACAAGGCTTTGGTCAGCCCAAGGCTATAGTAGAGGACACTTGTCCAAGGTGCCACGCAGTGGGACTGAACCCGGAACCATGTGGTTGGTAAGCAAGCTACTTACCACACAGCCACTCCTATGCCTATGAACGCCATTCTGAACTTTCATACAATGTCTCATACAGGGTTTGCGGAGCTAACATTGCTAGCAACTACAGATTCTCCTACTTGCTATCTATGATCATACGCCCCATAATCGAATTGTCCCCGGGTGTGTGTGACAGTACAGAAAACCTCTTCGGCAGAGCCAGCGAATGCAACCATGTCTGCAACCTGACAGGGTGTATAATAAGTAGTTTGACTGTGGTATCCTTAAGCCCATCAATCAATGTTGATGATTCTCTCCTAAGCATTTTTCATAATGCTTAGGAGAGAGCTCCGTAACCCTGACCGTGTACTCCTGCCATGTTGGAGAAAGTTCAGAGAACTTTTACATCTGTTGGTAACAGAAGGCCTCTCTTTTAGAATGAAAAGCAAATTGTATTGTGCTTGCATATGAATAGCAATGATACATGGCTGTGAAACTTTGGCTGTAAATGCAGAGGACATGGGAAGTTTTGAAAGAAATGAAACAAGTATGCTTTGATGGATGTGCAATGTTAATGTGTATGCATTACAAAGTGCATGCTTAGAGAAAAAATGGGTATAAGAGACATGAGACGTAGTTTGTTGGAGAGAAGACTTCTCGTATGGTCAGTAAATATGGAAGGAACATGTGATAGTAGTAGACCTAGGAAGACATGGCATGAAGTGGTGAAGACCAACCTCAAGATGTTCAACCTCTCAGAAGAGATGAGTGATTGAGATGAATGGCATTGTGCTTGAGAAGACCAATCTATCTCAACAGAATCAAGCCTTTCCCCACAACTCATTATCTGACGATCACTCTTCCATCAGTCTTCTATGTCACCCTATCTTCTTTACTTCCTCATGCACTGAACTGATATCCTCTGCATCTAACTAATTGCTTACCTTTAATTATCTGTCACACTATATTCACTCAATGGACTTATCAGCACATCTACTTTTTCCCTTCTTCTAGCTTATTGTCTCATTGTCATGTACCTGAACCTCACATCTCTCTCACTTTACAGGTGGGCAAGCCATGTATTCACCTCTTTAGTAAGACACCTGCTTGGGTACCTGGTGACCTCACCAGTGCTCATGCTACATTAAAAGCACCCAGTACATTTGGTTAAGTGTTAAGAAGGGCATCTAGTTGTTGAAACCAATGCAAAGCAAGCATAGAACCTGATGAAGCCTTTTTCCTCATCTGTTCTTGTCAAACTGTCAGCATGGAAAAAAAAAAAGATGTTAAATGATGATGATGATATATATATATGTTTCAGAAGTGTTAGAGAACTGATTTATTTAATCAAACTATGATCCATGTTTATTTATGATGTTTACCCAATGTTTCTCTGTTATATATTCCATCTTTAAAAAAAAAAATTCATCTTTTACTGTGTTAAACTGTCCGAATGCTTCAATTACCTCTTCTATATTTAAGACTGTTTTATTGTTTACGAAAAGCTCCAAATGCTTAAATAAGTGATGATCTGTAGGAGAATTATCAGGGGAATAGGAAGGATTCTGCAAAATCTCATAATTCAGGCTTTGCAACTTTTGGACCATAGCTTGAGGAGTGTGAGGACGTGCAATGTTGTGGAGCAAAATTGGGCCATCTCTGTTTACTAGTCTGGGTTGCTTCTTTTTCAAATTCTCGCACATATAATCAATTTCCTGGCAATATGATGTTGCTGTTACTGTTTTTCCTTGTCGCAAAAATGGATAATAAATAACTCCCTTCACAGACTACCATACAGTGACCACTAGCTTTTTAGGGAGCAATGGTGGGTTTGGGCAGTGTTTAGGTGACTCTCCTGCATCTAATCACTGTCCTGTTCTCCTGCTGTTGTCAAAGAGTATCCATTTCTCATCACAAGTAATGATTTGATGCAAAAATGGTCTTTTTCCAGTCGGGAAAGCAATAAGGAGCACACTTCAAGGTGTGTTTTTCTGAATCACGTTCAGTTGATGTGGAACAAACCAATCTGTTTTCTTGACTTTTCCAAATTTTTACAGGTGTCCAAAGACAGTTGTGCAAAATGTTTGGAATTCTGATGAAAGTTTTCAAACCTTTGCTCTTGGATTTTGTTCAACCAAAGCATGTGATCCATCACGCTGAATAACTGATTTTGTCCTACCCCTTGGTTTATTTTTAAGGCTATCATCTCCTGAATGAGAGCTTTGGACCCATCTTTGAACATTTCTGATGTCAACAAAACCATTACTAAAGGCACGCTTGATATTCTGTAGAGCTTCTGCAGCAAAGTGATCCACTTTGTACTCATACAAGATAATCACTCAGCATAGTTTGGTTCTTATCATTTTCATAAGGTCTATAGGTACGAATTTTGTATACCAATATTGTTGGGAAAGAAAAAATGTCAAGATTAAATGCAAGATATACATAATTGAGTTTTTAAATAACAAGTAATTAAAAATGCGACATTTCATGAGAAACAACCTAACATATATATGTGTATAAGAAATCATCATTATGCCAGTTTTATCATGGTGGTGGTGGCGATGTTTCTCATCACAGACTTTTGTCATCTAGCATGTACAGCAACAGAGAAAACTGGCCAACTCTGCTGTTGAATATGTCATGCTTGTTTTTTTTACATGGGCTTTATAGTCAGATACTCTTTCAGGTATTAACCATTATACAGTGCTGATTCAGTGCATTTTATTATGCTACAGGGATTAGAGAAGTTGTCTGCAGGAGGTTTAGAGAATCTATTTCTACACTATCACTTTTCCTTCAGAGTAATTTCCCCCTTGAACAGGTTTTTGCTGTTGTGAGGTGGAGGTAACTGTTGTATTACCATAAAGTTTCAACCATATAAAGTAATCCTCTGATGTTCTCTTCATAAAGGAATATTTCAAATGTTAAAAGAAATATTTACTCTACAGTAGGTATTGAGTACTCTTACTTTGATAATAATACTACTTGCAGATATAATAATATTATTATAATATGATATAATATATATGTATGCATGCACACACACACACACACACAAGTAAGTACATAAATGCAAAACAAGGTAGAAAAAATAGAACTAAAATACCAAAAGTAGAGTAAAATACTATTTTGCTAAAGCCTAAAAAATTTCACAAACAGTTACTTAGAGATTCCTGTGACTGTTTCTCAGACAGTTGTGATAATACATACCAGTCTGTATTATAACTGTCTAATGAGCAGTCAAGAAACTCTGAATAAAAATTTGGTGAAGAATTTTTGGCTTTAATAAAATAATATATATATATATATTAATGAAATGTTTATTTCTTATTATTTCCAGGTAAAAAGAAGATTCTCATATGGATGACAATATTTATTATAGCCGTTTTTGTGTACATTATTCTCATGTACCAAATCTATCCAGAAACCTACATGAATATACTTTCAGGGAGGTTACGATTTCTTCCATTTTCAAATGGTTTCATCATAAACCAACAATCATATTATTTCTCATATATTCATTTGACAAATAATTGTTCTGACTCCGTTCAGATCCTTGTTGCTGTGTGTTCAGCCCCAATAAATATACTGCGTCGAAATACCATACGAGAGACTTGGGGTCAATATGCTAGGAACAATTCAAACTTTAAGATGGTTTTTTTTGAAGGTGTTACACATAGTCCTGGTGTTCAAGATGATATTCATGAAGAAAGTGTAAAATATGGTGATATTGTACAAGAGAACTATATTGATCATTATGGAAACTTGTCTTTAAAGTCAATTGCTTATCTGCGTTGGGTGAGTTCTTCATGTAGTAAAGTAAAATTTGTGTTGAAAACAGATGATGATATGTATATAAATCTTCCATTGTTAGAGAAAACACTTATGAACATGAAACGTTCTCGGTTTATCATGGGTTTACTTTTTCAACATGTTGTACCAATCAGAGATAGTTCATCAAAATGGTACACACCCATGTCAAAATATCAAAAGAATGAGTTTCCTGATTATATGTCTGGGACTGCTTATCTAATTTCAGGTGACATAGTACCAGAATTATATGCAGAATCATTTAATGGAAAGCGCTTCTGGCTTGAAGATGTTTATATAACAGGGATGCTTGCAAACCGAGTGAATGCAACAAGAATAAACAGTAACATGTTTACAATCCATAACCGACAACACACTGGCTGTGCCTACAAAAACATAATAAGTGGACATCATGTGGTGCCAAGAAAAATGAAAATTATTTATAAACAATTAAAAGACGTAAATCTTGTTTGCCATTAATTTTCTCTTTTAAAAATAGCAGTTGAAGCTTGCTGAAATGAACTAAGTGCCCTGCATTCTTGAATATCCTTACCCCATATTCTGAGTTCAAATCCTGCCATAGTTGACATCTTTTATTCTTCTAAGGTGATGGTTATTAAAACAAGTGGTATTAATAAGAACTTCTTATCTAATTTCAGGTGACACAGTACCAGAATAGTATACAGAATGATTTAATGAAAAGCATTGGTCAATGTACTTGACCATTAATCACAGGTCAAAAATTCAATTCTCAATGGACACTTGCTACATTTTCATTTTATTTATTTTTATTAATACTTCAATTCTTGCCAGCATGGTCAACTGATGTTAAATGATAATGATGAAGGCTCATTCTTATGTCATATCTATGTGCTGCAAGCATCATAAATAAATGGTAAACTTCAAGTGAGTAAAATCTGCAATACAAGGTTCAATCTGTGATCAAGCCATTTCAATTCACTTCAACCCATGTATTTTGTATAATATCCACCTGTAGTGTATATACTGAAAAAGTATGCATTCTGCCAAGATTGGGTCTCTTTGACATGTTATTCATAGATATTTAAAGATAAACCCTTCAATGCAGGCACAACAATATTTAGTTAGTTAGTTAGTTAATTTGGCTCAAAAGCAAATAGCAAGGCCATGTAGGGGGACATGGAGTTAAGTACAGGGTGGTGTTCATGTAAAGAGTTCAGGCCACTTGAGGTCCAGGGAGGCTTTGAACAAAGCGGTCGTCGGCATCTTCACCATCTCGTCTGACAGCTTGTTCCACGGATCCGCAACCCGGACAGAGAAAGCTCCTCTCCTTCGATTGAGATGAAATCGTCGCAGGTAGAGCTTTTCAGAATGACCCCGCAGCCGACGCTCTGGAGCAGGAGTGAAGAACAGCTCTTTCGAGAGGTTACACTTTTCGCTTATGATGTTGTGGGCGAGAATGAGATCACCACGGCGGCGGCGTTTTTCAAGAGAATAAAGGTCGAGCGTCCTCAGCCTTTCTTCGTAGGACAAATTTTTGAGACCATGAACCATGCGGGTAGCCAGCTTCTGGACTCTTTCGAGATGCTGTATGTCTTTGAGGAGATAAAGAGAAGAGGCTTGAATCCCATACTCCAATATGGGTCTCACCAGCGTGACATTTAGGTCTACAGAGCTTTTTCGCTCTCATTTTAAAAAGAAATTTGTGAAGTTGACATGAGGAGCACATTTCTATGAATACATCTAATACACACCACCCCAAAATACTTGTTTTTAACTCCAGGCCAACTCCAATTGAACAGGTATATGATCAGAGATATTCCAGCTATGAGCATCTCATCTTTTTAGGACTACCTTATCTAAAGTGCTTTTATTTAAGATGGTATAATCTGATCTGAGAGATATTTGAATGTTATTTTTAGTTAACTGAGTGACTGTATAGAAGTTCACTCTTTGGCTTATAAGGAACCATACAGTGGTTCAAACAGATACTATTATTGAAGTACTAATATTGAACAGCTGAGAGGAGAAAAAAAGCTAAGAGAGAAAAAAAACATCCAAATGATTGACAAACCTTCACAACCATTACCACATTTCTTTCTCTCTGATACTGTTATTACACCCATTCTGTCTATTCAACAGGTACTACAACCTTCATTCACCAATAACACATTACAGTACTACCACATCTATCACTGATACTGTTACTACAACCTTCACTTATTACAAAATTACTACAGCTTCTGTCTATTTTTCTACCACTACATGGTTCCTATCCATCATCATCATCATCATCATCATTTAATGTCCGCTTTCCATGCTAGCATGGGAAAAGTTATATTTTATCAAAAATTAAAATTATTTTATACAAAACTACACCAAGCTTTCTTTTTTCTTTATTATTAGTAACAATAAGTTGTGGAAAGCAAACTCAACCAACTCCAAAAGAAGAGATTTATTGTTAAAAAATATACATTGCTTTAATAATCTGAATGAAGAGAGCAGGGGAATCCTATCGTCGATAACGATAACGTTTGAAGTGAAACCACAGTTGGAAAATGTTGTTTTGGAACTGACAGCGGAAGCCTCGCTTGTATGAATATTCCCATTCACGGTTGACGATTTTGAATGCAATATCCTGCAAAAGGAGAATTCACACAGTTATTACAATATTTAAGTACATATTCATTAAAATGTTGTTTTTTTTTTTTTTTCTTTTTCTGGTTTTATTTTTTAGGGTCGAGAGAGTAGAAACCTATGTCTTGTGATTTTGGACAACGCAACCTTATAATTTAAATTTATTTCTTATTGTATTTATCAATAGCAGACTGGTATTCATGGAGAGCAGAACTATGGTACAGTAACGTAAGTAACAAGAGGTATGGGGAGCACTGTGATGAACATTAATATATCATCTGCAACTTGAGCTTTAGAAAACCAGCTATCCAACTAGTCACTGATAAGTCTAATGCTCTGACGATTTTGATGAGAAAGAGAGAGAGCATTTTATGTATCCCTGGTTAGAATGCACCATTTCTAGCAATAGATCATCAGAATTTAGCCCCAAAGAAATTCTGATGCAGCCTTTATGGCTCACATGCCATCTTGTGGAGTAACAAGCTCTATCAATACATTTGTTCAAAATAAGCAGTTTATAATGCAGATATATGGGGAATGACAAAAAAGTTGTATTGTTTCCATTGCAAATAGTTACACCCTCTCTTCAGCAGTCAATGGTCCTGGTGAATGCTTGCAAATAACTGATCCTTGATATTTTGGACAGCTTCTTGGTGTTTAACCAGAATGGAATGTTAGGACCCTGCAAACATAGTTTTGGTGGATTAAATTCTGCTGGTATCATGTAACTTATCTAGTGATACTGACTTTCATAGTGAAACTTTGAACTACTACAAAAAAGTATTCCCTACTCAGCATAAAAAAAAAAAGACTTTTCCACAAACAGCTACACTCTCTCTTTGCCATTCAATAAGTGATCCTAATAGAAGGGCTAGCTTTATTGAGGTTAATTGCCAAACTGCTAAAAGCACAATTACCATTAAGGATAGTTGTTGAGATACAGAAAATATGAAAAAAATATATATAAAAAAGTAGGACACACACACTAGTAACTAGCTTTTTAGTAATATTCTTAAACGCCACATAAGTCTACCAATTTTTAAAATCAGTAAGGCAAAATAATACTCCTAAAAACATCTCTACTTCAAGAACAACAGTCTCTAAATGGATATAAAACAATATTTACCTCATAGGGTGGTCCAGCATGAAAGCGTAACAGTGCAAAATCTTTATTGTCATTGCAAGGTGTCTGTAAAGAGAGAGGAGACAATTATATCACTGAAGTAAAAATCAATTTTCAGAAGGAATGAAACAATTCAAAATGAGATATATTGTGCAGCTATTTATACCATGCTAGCATATGTAGGAAACATTCTGTTAGAGGAACTGATTTTACAGCCTGGATGAGCTTACTTTTAAATAATCAACTATGAAATAGAAAGAGAACCAAATTTGTCAGTCAAGCAAAGTTAATAACAATATATAATTATTTTTTTATACAGTTTTCCAGAGATATGGAATTGTATTTTAAGGTTTCCCCAAAAGGTTAGGAAATACTAGATTAGATATAAAGGTTTTTCTCATGAAATACTTTAATAATCTATGTCAATTAACTTCTCAAAATTCTTAATTAATCTCTCACTCAGATCCATTCACAACCCCACCTCAAACATCACCCAATTATAAAACAAATATAGCCAGATACAATTGTTTTACTTGCATGCATCATACTGTATGATTGCTCTATGTTGGCACATTTTACTATATAACTGCCTCACATGTCAGACACACACCACCACATTTATGATGTATCAGCCATCAACCCATTTATGTAGCATTGAGCATAGCTGTGTGAGTAAGAAGTTGGCTTCCCAACAATATGATTTTTGGGTTCAGTCCCACTGTGGCACTTTTGGCCAACTAAAGCTTTGTGAGTGGATTTGTGTGTGTGTGTGTGTGTGTCTTCTTGTTCTGATGTTGAATGATTTCCAATATTCTGTGTAAACATGTCTGGCCATGGGGAGATATTACCTTGTTCAGAAACAGGTAAGGGCTGGTGATAGGAAGGACATCCAGCCATAGAGAGTCTACTTCAATAAACTCCATCTGACCCAGGCATGCATGGAAAAGTGAATATTAAGACGATAATGATAAAACAGAATATACCACCATACCTATGACACATTATGAAGCGTCACTGTCATACATCACATGTAATACCAATGTAATAACGCTGCTCCACGTTTATCATACATCATCATACATCATACATCATTACATACAATATAACTGCATCATGTTTCACAGATGTTTATGTTCATACTTCCAATATATTAATCATAAACTATTAAACTTTAGCACACTGTAGGTGCATCATGTCACTGTATGAGTTTTCTCCTCTGTAGTAACAGGGCAGTGGTAGGGGAAACAATTCTAGAAAAAAATGCAGTGTGCTAATGGTTAACCTCAGCATAGAAATCAGTTACCAAGACTGCTTTTCAGAGAAGGTTTAGTAAATTTTTATTTGTTCCATCTGTAGTTGTAACTATATCTCTCTCGGAAAAGGAACAAAAATCCATGCTTACCATATAGTTTAGGAAAGTGAAAGTCCAATATTAATTAGTAAATTAATTAATTTTTTAAAATATAATGTTGCAGAAGAGTTTTTCAGAAATAAATGTGGGAAAAACTTACCAAAGCATATTCTGGAGTATCAGCTTTATTTATAAGATCAGGATAGAATATCTGAAAAGAGACCCAATTTTTTTTCTTTCAATAATTGTTTGCATTAAAACACTGCTAATTGATATATCACTGCTCAGTAACTGTTAACCTTCTTACTCACTTCATACATCAATGTGTCCCAAATACCTCATTTAGAGTATTGTTATGATGTGATTGTAATCTCATTATAGAACAAATTTCCTGCTGTACTGAGGTCATCCTGTAAATTTGAGAACTGCAGCTTTATGCGAGAAGATGAGGTTTAAAGTAAGAGAGGAAGGGACCAAACTAGAACAGAGTTCTTGCTGTAGAAGTGTTATATAGCAACTCACCCTTTAGATGAGAGGGTGGGTGAGGGTGATCAAGGTGGACCCTCCCCCACCTAAGATATGAGGTGAGCAGAAATGAATAGAAGTAAAACTGGGAATGTGAGTGATTAGAGATTGGGAGAGTAAGAAATGGGGAATGAGAGAAGGGGTGAATATGACTGAAGAACAGGTATTGAGGGGTGGTTGTAGTGAACAGTGGATAAGGTGATGGGATGACCAATAACACATGGTGGTGAAGAAAGGCAGAACAGTAATGATAATATAATAGATAAGGGAAGGATATTTGTGTGAGAGAGAAAGAGATGACAAGTTGTTGAGTAGGTTGTGAGAGTGTGAGAGGCTGGTGTAGTGTATGAGGAGGCATAAGATAGTGGAGAAGATGAGATGATTTGGTGACTCAGAGTGGAATGTTCAATGTATAATTGTTGGCATGCTGGACAAAATGCTTAGCAGCATTTCGTCTGTCTTTATGTTCTGAGTTCAAAATCTGCTGAGGTTGACTTGGCCTTTCATCCTTTTCAGAATGATGAAATAAGTACCAGTTGAGCACTGGGGTCAATTTGACGACTCCTCCCCCAAAATTTCAGGTCTTTGGTCTATAGTAGAAAGAATGAGCTGGTAGAATCATTAGTACACCAGACAAAATGCTTAGCAGCATTTCCTTTGTCTTCAGGTTCTGAGTTCAAATTCCGCCAAGGTTGACTTTGCCTTTCATTCTTTCAGGATTGTTACAATAGGTACCAGTTGAACACTGGGGTCGATGTAATTAACTTACCCACTCACCCGAAATTGCTGGGCTTGTGCCAAAATTTGAAATCATTATTACCTCCACTTTAGTGAAGGCAGAGGTATTGTTTTCAGTCATGTTTGTTTGTTTGTCTGTAGACAAGATATCTCAAGAACCACAGGATGGATTCGGATGAAACTTTCAGGGATGTTTGGCCTTGTGACTGGCATGAACTGATTAGATTTTGGGATCGATCCAGTACCAAACAAGGATTCTAGATTATTTGTTATATTTACTTCAGATGAAGTATTACGATTTACGTTCATTTTCAAATCTTTCTCTGATTATCTCCCTTGAAAGCATGCTCATAGTTTTCACGTAAGTTATGGCAGTGTTGCTGTTTCCAAAGTTTTATTTTCGTTTCTTTATTATTAATTTTACTGGCATCTCTGTCTTAGATGGATAAAGAAATCAAACTACATAAACAAACAGTAGCAAAACTGTTCAGAAATTAAATAACACTAACATATTCAGTAGCAATAAAAAATTTAATTTTACCAATTTTGAATATATCACCCCTGTTTAAAACCTCTTAAGTACTTGACAATTGCATTTCTAGCTCTGCTTTGAAGGAAGCTTTACTTCTTGGACTCATGTTTTTGTGCGTAACTATGTTGTTAAATCTCTGTTAACAGCACCATATGCAGGTCCTTTCCATTTTCTTTCACACACGGATAAATTTTTCACTATAGACCTTAATGGTCATAAAGACACTATATCAATGGATAGACTAAAAAGAGGTCTTCATAGAAAAAAATCCTCCCTGTTCCCAGTGCGGCTGACACAAACATGGCCTGCACACCCACCTTCACATTCCATGACTACCATGGGATCAATCAGGTACTGGACAAGGATTCTGGATGACTTTCCCCATTTTTATTTACTTAACTTTTGAGAGTGGTCGGGTTCATTTTTAGTATTCTCATTTTTGAGAGCAATTGAGTTTATTTCAGATATCCTCATTTTAAAAATCATCTCCGGTTAATTGTTGAGAGGACATTAGTGTTGCCTTGGTGGAGGTTTGTGCTCTCTGAGTGCACTTGTTATTATTATTATTAATATAATTACTATTGAGGTGGCAAGCTGGCAAAACTGTTAGCATGCCAGATGAAATGCTTAGTGGCATTTTACTCATCCTTTTGTTCAGAGTTCAAATTCTGCTGAGGTCAACGTTGCCTTTCATCCTTTCACAGTCGATGAAATAAGTACCAGTTAAGCACTGGGTCAATATAATTACTAGCTTCCCCCACCCTCAAAATTTCAGGCCTTATGCCTACAGTAGAAAGAATTATCCCTTAATTATTACCTCAAATTGCTTATCTTTGCTTAAATTAAAAACAGTTAGTATCGTTATTATTATTATTATTATTATTAAGATGGCAAGATGGCAAAATTGTTAGCACGCTGGGTGGAATGCTTAGCAGTACTTTGTCTGCTGCTATGGTCTAAGTTTAAATTCCGCCAAGGTCAACTTTGTTTTCCATCTTTTCAGAGTTGATAAATTAAGTACCAATTGAGTACTGGAGTTGTTGCAATTGACTTGCCCCTACCCTAAAATTTCAGGCCTTGTGCCTATAGTAGAAAGGATTATTATTATTATCATTAAGGTAGCAAGCTGGCAGAATCGTTAGCATGCTGGATGAAATGCTTAGCAGTATTTTGCCCATTGCTACATTCTGAGTTCAAATTCTGCCAAGGTTGACTTTGCTTTTGTCCTTTTGGGATCGATAAATTAAGTACCAGTGAAACACTGGGGTCAATGTAATCAACCAGTCCCTTCCCCACAAATTTCAGGCCTTGTGCTTTTAGTAGAAAGGATTATAATAATAATAATAATAATAATAATAATAATAATAATAAAGGTAGTGGAATAGCAAAAAGAGTAGTGAGCTAGAGTAAATATTGCAAATATTTAGTTTTGTGTTTTGAGTTCAAACATCACCAAAGTTGAATTTACTTTTAACCCTAGCAGAGTTAAATAAATAAATAAATAATAAACAAATACTGGGGTTGATTCAATGAATTAGATTCCTCCTCTGTAATATTTGTGGTGTTGTGTAACAAATCAATATCAGTTTCTAATTCTGCTTGACACAACTTTGTCTTTTATCTTTCTGGAATTAATAAAATAAGTACAGTTAAGTATTTGAGTTTATTTAACTAACTATAATTTTCATGCCCTGTGCTATTTATGGTTTTCTTTTTTCATTTTAAGTTTGAGTCCTACTCAGGCCAACATTGCCTTTCATTCTTCTGAGGTTGATAAAATAAAGTACCAGTCAAATACTGGGCCCAGTGGTTAGAGTGTTGAACTCGTGAGCATAAGATCATGGTTTCGATCCCTCAACCTGATGATGTGTTGTGTTCTTGAACAAAATACTTCATTTCATGACGCTCCAGTTCACTTAACAGGTAAAAATGAATAACCTTGCGATGGGCTGGTGTCCTGTCCAGGGAAGAATATATATATGCTAGAGAAACTGGGAAACTGGCCCTATGCTCCTTATGAAGTAATTTGAATTAACCAACCAACTCAAATACTAGGGTTGATTTAATCAGCTAACCCCTACTCCCAAACTTCTGGTCTTGTATTTATGTTAGAAGTCATTATTCATAATAATTATACACTAACCAAATTTTTCGATAGAATATAGAATGTGAGTTTATTTGTTACATCCAAAGTCTCACTGGAAGTTGTTTTGTTTTTCATTACTATTCTTTCAAGACCCTCATCTCATAAACTCATAGACTCCTTCAGGAATCTACTAACTTAAATTCTTAAGAATATTTGCTTATGAATAATTCCTAATTTAAGCATTCTGTGCAACAGTCTATTTCCTCCAGAGATCATCATCATCATTTAGTGTCTGCTTTCCATGCTAGCATGGGTTGGACGGTTCAACTGGGGTCTGGGAAGCCAGAAGGTTGCACCAGGCCCAGTCTGATGTGGCAATGTTTCTATGGCTGAATGCCCTTCCTAACGCCAACCACTCCGTGAGTGTAGTGGGTGCTTTTTATGTGCCAGACGAGGCTGGCAAACGACCACGAACGGATGGTGCTTTTTACGTGCCACCGGCACAGGGGCCAGGCAGGGCTGGCAACGGCCACGATCGGATGGTGCTTTTTACGTGCCACCAGCATGGAGGCCCGTTGGGGCGGCGCTGGCAACAGCCACGTTCGGATGGTTCGCTTACGTGTCACTGGCACAGGTATCAAAGCTACAATTTCCATTGATGTTGATCGATTTCGATTTTGATTTCCACTTGCCTCAACAGGTCTTCACAAGTAGAGTTTTGTGTCCCAAGAAGGAAAGGTATGCATAAGTGGACTGGCTACATCCCAGGTAGATGCCATGGGTTATGGGTTATTTCCAGTAAGTTCTTAGTACTATTAAACCTGATCCATAGTAGATATACCTATATCTACTATTAACAGCTCTTTTTCATCTGAGTTAATTAAAATATCTGAATGCTGAAATATGTTTGTTAATGCTTTCATGATCATAATTTTAATGAAATATACTATGCATGTTTTTCAATTAGTATGAAGAGAATATGAGAATAATTAACTATCCCATTGTTAAGCCAGTGTTTGGAACATTACTTAACAAAAATTTTTTAGATAAAATTATGATGGAAGATGTTAATTTAAGTGGGAATACATTTCATTGAGATGTTCTGTTTCATAGAGCCAGAGGCTATTTCAGGTGAATAAATACTAACAGGGTTAGCACACATTTGAGTGTTTAAATATTCTGAATCAATCAATGAATTCATACTGATGCAAAGAAAAAAAAAAAAAAAAAAGTTGCAGAATGAATAGAAAATAATGAAAATGAGATGAAAGGTTAATTTCCAAGCCTTCAGAGAAGGGGAGATACTTACATTGAATTTGTATCCTTGTACAATTTTAGGTGGTGGATTATCAATGTCATAATGAGTTTGGTTATACTTGTTCCATTCAAAGCCCTGAAATAGGAAGAAACCAAAAAGTGATTACTTACTCAAATATAAATATGACTCCCTTCAACTAAAATACTTATTCACCTTTGTTGAAACTTATATAAGAGAAATGCATCATAAATTTATAAGAAACAATCAAATTTTGATGGTTAAGTAGTTAAGGGTGACTAACAGAGATCAGTTCCAAGAAACTGATGTTATGTTTATTATTGTTTTAGTATTTAATTCTATTTACAGTAAAACTTCTTTCTTCTCAGCTAACCAGTTTCATTGAAATAGTCTATAACTGTCACCATAAAGGACTTTTTAGCTATGCTTTACATCTACTGAAGTGATATTTGTTCTAAAGAATGAAACATGTCTATCTGTCAGCTATCATGCGCAATATGCCCAAGAATTTAATACACCCATCTACTGTATCAACACACTGAAACATGTATTCCTCAAATATTTTTTCATTCACTTACATAGTCATTGCATAAAACAAGATATTTCACATACACATATGTATAAAACTACATATGCTCAAAAAGAATAATTAAGATATATAGAAAAACTTTAAAAAACACAATGAAACTTAGTGGGAAAGGTATCAAGAGACTACTCAATCCAACATTACTTAACATGTTGCTAAGTGTCTTGCAAATCAACTCAATACCTATGAATAATTTATTTTTTATTGTTGATAAGGACAGGTAGATTGCTATTGTCACTGAGGCCACATCGAAGGAAGAAGAAAAAAGTCATACAGTAGGCTGCATGGTTAAGAAGTTTGGTTCAATACAATACAGATTTGGGTTCAGCCCCACTAGGCAGCACCTTTGGTAAGTGTCTTCTACTGTAGCCCTGGGCAAAGCAATGGCTTGTGAATAAACTTAGTTGACAGAATCTGCACAGAAGACCATCATATATATATATCGTTGGCGATTTTTTTCCCTCTGTCTTCCCTTCTCTGGATCTTTCCTTCTCCTATATTTCTGACAAAGAGCTCCGCTCGAAACGTTAAACCCTCCTTCTTTCCTGAGCGTCCAATAATACTATATTTGTTCCACGTCTTCACGTTGTTGTGTTTTTTTGTGCTTTCTTGTTTGGATTAACTATATATATATATATATATATATATATATATACACACACACACTCAGAGAAAGAGAGAGAAAAGACAACTAATTGGCTCAAGAGACACCAAAAGTTAAGTATGCCTAGCCTTTTCCCTCTATATTTTTCTCTATGGTATTCAGAGATAAGAAGCCAAGGGAAAATAGTCAGTGCCTACCCAGACTAAAATTATAGATATTAATTATTAAATATAAAAAGTAAATCCAGTTCTATATTTAAGAGATGAGGAATTATATGCATTATTTACATTATTTACAATTGACAAATATTTCTCCTCTTCTTAATCGTTGATAACACAATGTTTCAGCTGATATACCCTCTAGCATTCATATGCCCATGGGTATATGACGTAGTGGTTAAGAGCACGGGCTACTAACCCCAAGATTCCGAGTTCGATTCCAGGCAGTGACCTGAATAATAATAATAATATCGAAAAATACTTTAGGAATGAGAACCCAGGTTCAAAATTTCCCCAAGACACCTGATGAAGGCTGGAGGGTATATCAGCCGAAATGTTGTGTTAACAACAAACAAGATGAGGAAAAATATCCGTCAATTGTAAATAATGTAAATAATGTATAAAAAGTAAATGATTTTCAATTCATCATAAAAATATTAATTCAATGCATGAAATTCAATAAATGGTTAATATTTTGATGTGAAACAGATACAATAGTTACTGTGTTTGAAAGTTCGATGTATATATGACATAACACCATTAAATGATGTGCCATGAATGTGGCTTGAAAACACAAAAAATATAGCTATCATGGAGCAGAAATTTCAAGGTGTCACTCATAATATTCTTGTCACAAACCGCCAATGTTTCAATCTTCAACTGAGAGACTGCAGCCAATCATACTTTACTTACCAAACTGTTTCAATGCCTAGGGCAACAGCCTTTACAAAAAAACAATAAAACAAAAACACAAAAAAACAAAACAAAACAATAACAGATGTATAAAGAAAAAGGGATACAACTTACCGTATGAACCCTGTTGAAAAAACGTGGTTTTCTTGGTCGATACTTGTTTGACCACAGGAAAGCTTGTTGGTCAAGAGCAACTTCAACACTGAATTGTGCTTCATCATCACCCATCCCTTCACGAGCCTTCTTTTCAAATTCAGTCTCCATATCCAACTGAAAGAAGCAAATTCAAGAGAAAACTGTAGCTAAGTAAATCCAATCTGAAACATTGAGAATCTCTTATGTCAGTCTAATACTCCTACCATGTGGCTAACCTATGAAACAACAGTAAGGCATGGCTATATAGTAAGAAGCTTGGTTCCTAACAACATGGTTCCAGGTTCAGTCCCACTGTCAAGAAGGCTGAGGGTGTCTTGGCATCACTCACCAAATCCTTTGTGAGCAGCTCTCTGACTATCTATCTGTGGCTTTATATAGCTATGGTAAGACCTCACCTGGAATTTGCATCACCGGTCTGGAACCCCTATCTTGCCCAGGATATCAATCGTCTGGAAGCCGTTCAGTGACGTGCAACCAAAAGAATACCCTCCATCAGGCATTTGCCATATTCTGAACGCCTTACTTCCCTGGGCATGGACACATTGAAACTCCGATGTCTGGCAGCTGACTTGGCAGACACCCATAAAATTATCAACCATCGCACAAACAATAACTCTGAGCACCTTTTCAAACTCCACCCATCTAACACCCATGGACATATTTACAAAGTCAGAAAACAGCACAGCTCCCATGACTTTAGGAAACATTTTTTCATGCTGAGAGTTGCTGAAGCATGGAACAAACTGCCGGCATCAGTTGTTAGTTGTCGGAGCACTGCATCCTTCAAAACTTCCATGCTTTCTGAGATTCGCCAACACTACACCTGATTTTCTCCCCTCCAAACACACACAAGCATGTATCTGACTCATGCATTGTTCGCTTTCCAGACATTTGTACATTACTGCATGTGCTTTATATGCACTGTCTGACAAGTTGTGGTGCACCTGAGCACTGTATACAATAATTTCATTATTATTATCTTGGGTAAGAGTCTTCTACTAAAGCACCAGGCTGACCAAAGCCTTGTGAGCGGATTTGGTAGATGGAAACTCACAAAAGCTTGTCGTATATGTGTGTGTGTTCTTGTGTCTGTGTTTGTTCCCTGCCACTGCTTGACAACTGGTGTTGGTATATTTATGTCCCCGTAATCTAGCAGTTCAGCAAAACAGACTGATAAAGTATGTACCAAGCTTATAAAAAAAAAGTACTGAAGTCCATTCTTCAAGGCAGTGCCCCAGCATGCTCGTAATCTAATGACTGAAACAAATAAAGGGTGAAAGGTAAAAGATAGTCCTGATTCTCAAGAGTCAGCAACAAATAATGGAGATAATTATGAGAGGTGAGATTGGATCTGATGTAGTCAATATGAGCTGTAACGTGTAGATTAAGGATTTTTCTTATATTTTCTATCAGTTTATAGTGCTTAAGATGGCAGTGGCAGAAATTTAACTATTCAATGTTCAGTGTATCTTCTCAGATAAGAGTTTGATAAGAAGTAAGAAGGCTGGTTTACTGCAGTTGTATTCCTGTAAATGGGAAGATTTCAAGCTGCAGAAGAAGCTAACAAAATATTCTTTGTACAAGTGGATTGGTCATTTATAACCCAGGTGGACAGGATGAAATATCTTTGCTATGGAAACAATGCTAATTTGGATACAAGATACTGGCCATTCATTCAAAAGGTCTTCACTTTGTTGTCTACAACAGAGAAATCATATATAAGTAACTGTGACATGATCAACAAATCATGTATAAGACAGAGACGTTTAATGTCTATTTATCAAAGTAGGCCCAAAGCAGTGTTGGTTCAAAATTTACTAACTATAAGGAGCAGAGATCATTACAGCTAGAACAGAAAGGGAAGCAGAATTGTTAGCATGCTGAATAAAATGCTTAGCAGTATTTCACCCGTCACTACCTTTCAGTTCAAATTCCACTGAGGTTGACTTTGAGGGTCAATAAATTAAGTACCTTGTGCCTTTAATAGAAAGGATTATTATTATTCTTATTATTATTATTAAGAATAGCCTGGGCAAAGTTTAGAGAGCTCTTACCCCTGCTGGTGACAAAAGGCCTCTCGCTCAGAGTAAAAGGCAGACTGTATGATGCATGTGTACGTACAGCCATGCTACATGGTAGTGAAACATGGGCTGTGACTGCTGAGGATATGCGTAAGCTCGCAAGAAATGAAGCCAGTATGCTCCAATGGATGTGTAAATCAGTGTTCATAATCGACAGAGTGTAAGTACCTTGAGAGAAAAGTTGAACCTAAGAAGCCTCAGTTGTGGTGTGCAAGAGAGACGTCTGCACTGGTATGGGCATGTGACGAGAATGGGTGAAGATAGTTGTGTGCAAAAGTGCCACACCCTAGCAGTTGAGGGAACCTGTGAAAGAGGTAGACCCAGGAAAACCTGGGATGAGGTGGTGAAGCACGACCTTCGAACTTTAGGTCTCACCAAGGAAATGACTAGAGACCTATGGAAGTATGCTGTGTGTGAGAAGACCCGGCAAGACCAGTGATCAAAATCAAAATCAAATCAGATATCAGAAAGCAGAACCAAAATTGAAGTCGATCAACATCAGTGGAAATTGCAGCTGTGTATAAGCGAACCATCCGATCATGACCGTTGTCGGCGCCGCCCCGTCTGGCCTCTGTGCCGGTGGCACATAAAAGCACCATCCGTTTGTGTCCGCTGCCAGCCTCGCCTGGCCCCCGTGCCGGTGGCACGTAATAGCACCATCCATTCGTGGCCGTTTGCCAGCTCTGTCTGGCACTTGTGCAGGTGGCACGTAAAAAGCACCCACTACACTCATGGAGTGGTTGGTATTATGAAGGGCATCCAGCCGTAGAAACACTGCCAGATCTTACTGGGCCTGATGAAGCCTTCCGGCTTCACAGACCCCAGTTGAACCATCCAACCCATGCTAGCATGGAAAATGGACGCTAAATGATGATGATGATGATGATGATGATTCTATGTTTGACTTTTGCTTTACATTTGTACAAGTTGCTCCAAGTCTCACCCAGAGACCTCAAGAGACAGCAAGTTGGATGTTCATGTTGGTGTTATGCCTAGGGTGCCATATATTTGGTTTTGTACATAGTGTTGTACTAGTGAATGCCTAAAAAACCATACGAAAATTATGTTTGTTTTTAAACTTGAGATTACATAGAAAGTATTTTGTGTAGGATATGAGCAGTTCCCATGAGCACTATCTTTTGAATTTCTGCCATTTTGGGGTTTCCTGGTACCTGAGTTAGGTAGCAATCAGCCCCTTTTGCTATCATTCCCAGGGCACCTATGACAACAGGTATTGTCTTAGTCTTCAGGTTCCACATTTTTCTGATTTCTATTTCCAGATCTTTATATTTGCTCAGTTTCTGGTAGGTCTTGACAGATACGTTTATATCGATTGGGACAGTCATATCAATAAGGAGGCATGTTTATTATTATTATTATTATTATTATTATTATTTATTTTTATAACTGTTACATGCTATATTAGCTGGCAAGGATGTTACCTTGAAGTTTGGTAACAGCAAATCTTCTCAAACCTCAAGAATTTTTCTTAGGATTCTTGCAGAATATAGGATTGCATTTTTCTGCAGTATGACAATGCAGAGCCTCAATTCTAATATCCTTCAGCTGCTTAGGTAGCAATTTGGATGTTATCATTATTTTGGTGCCTGCAGGAAAAACACAGGCAAGGCAGGATACCAGACAGTTATGTTTATGGGACAGAAAGACTATATAAAGTGTTTGGTGCAGAAATAGCATAAAAGATGAGATAACTGGATGAGCCTGGGGGGCAGTAAATTGTGGTATAGTAAATACTAGTAACAACAGAGACAGAAAAAAAAGAACAGAGTCTGTGAGCCGTTGAATTGTTGCTGTCAGTCAAATGGTCTTCTTTCAGAAGGTTTAAGATTGTGCATGCATTGACTGCACTTTCAAAACACAAAAACTGATACATGGTAAAGGAATTTCTGTAGTTCTCGCAGAAAACCTATTGAGTATCACTGGCACAATAAAATACACCCAGTCCATACTCTAAAATAGTTGGCAATAGGAAGGACATCCAACCATAAAAACAAGCTGAAGAAAATATGACATACACAGTAACAAAAATTGTCATGTTTCTTCAGTTGTTTGTATCAGAATACAAAGAACCACAGGTAGTAAGACAATGTATTAGAAAAATGCCTGCCCAACCTGTGTCAGAATGGAAAAATGGATATGTAAAATGAAAATGATGGTGTAAGGAACAGTTTTTATTTTAAACGTGTATTATTAGTAACACACAGCTTTGCCTAAGTTCAGAATTTTTATGGAAAAACAGATTTTCTGTGTTAAGAAACTTGACATGTCTATGAATCAAGGGCATTTATTGTTCAAATAAGATGTTGATTTGCAAATCTATATAAACCAATACATATTTGAAAAATCTATAGAGCTAAACTATATTCATACTTTCAGAAATATTTTATGCATTTGTGTGTGTGTGTGTGTGCACGCGTGCGCACATGTATAGATATGTATGCAGATATTAATAGATATGCTTGACTCTCACAGGTATACTGTGCTGACATCTATACGACCATGCTGCTACACACGTAAATTGAAAGCAGAAAGTCATTTGATTAATTAGTGTAGTTTCAATCACAAACACACATACTTACAGACATGCTGTTCCTTCTCTGCCTTTTCAATCAATACAACACTGGCTTCGTCACCTTTGGACTAACAATCTGAACTGACTAACTCATCTTTCCTCCTCTTCTCACCAGTCCTACTGTATGGTACCTATATCTCACACTCACAGTTCTTTCCCACCAGAACTACAACCCTCTGGAAGTCTCCCCTCCAAAATTTTCCTACAGATATCAATCTATAAATATTCAAATGTTTGGATGGGTCTGCAAAGATCATAGCACTTCTCCTCTTCCTTTGATTATGTCATTAAAAAAAAAGAATTAAGTATAAACTTACTTTGACTCGACCTGTAGTTAACACCTGTTCTCGAGCTAGCTCTAATTTCTTCATATCATCAGCAGGATCAAAGACAATGGCATCAAACTCCAATTCATCCAAGCGAAGAAGTTTTGGGCTGTATCCACCATTTTCATAGTCATCTTGGCACTGATTGACTAAGTCTTGTTCAGTGAAAACAGGTTCAGAACTAAACAAATATATTAATTGAATTAATTCTTACATTAATTCTTACCTTCATAAACAGGCTTTAAAATTTTGATGAAATATATATTGCAATAAATATTAGTATCAGATCAGAATCGAAATCGATCAATGGAAATCGATCAATGGAAATTGCAGATGTGTTACCAGTGCCGGTGGCATGTAAGAGAACTTTCCGTTTCGCGACCGTTGCCAGCACCGCCCCGTTTCGTGTCCGTTGCCAGCCTCGCCTGGCCCTCGTGCCGGTGGCACATAAAAAGCACCATCCGTTCGTGGCCGTTTGCCAGCTCTGTCTGGCACCAGTGCGGGTGGCACGTAAAAAGCACCCACTACACTCACGGAGTGGTTGGCGTTAGGAAGGGCATCCAGCCGTAGAAACACTGCCAGATTTGACTGGGCCTGATGAAGCCTTCTGGCTTCACAGACCCCAGTAGAACCGTCCAACCCATGCTAGCATGGAAAACGGACGCTAAATGATGATGATGATGATGATGATGATGAATGATTGGTTTCAGTGCTGTGGGGAATTAGAATATTATACAAAATGTAAATATTACATATATCAGAATATTATACAATATTCATTAATACCATAACATACTCAGTGTTACCATAGTTACAAATATGAAGTCTGTTCAAAAAGAAACAATCTTTTAAGTCAGTGCACCAATCAGCTGGCATGGTGAGCTTGTGATAATAGTGCTGCACATGGATGACATTGGCCTGCAGTTTAATAATAACCATATCACATTATATCAATTAGTCATCAATCTACATGCGCAGGAATGAATATATGTTTAGTACACTTGGTGGTTTGCCATAACATAAACAATGAAGGATCATCATCATCATCATCATCGTTTAACGTCTGCTTTCCATGCTAGCATGAGTTGGACAGTTCAACTGGGGTCTGGGAAGCCCGAAGGCTGCAGTATGGAATTTTCTAATGATGCAAGAGGCTTATGGAGAGAACTGCTTTAGTTACACACAATCTCGTGTGTAACAGGAGTATTTATAATCAGGAAGAAGACACATCAAAAATGATTCCAACTCAGGATTATCTTCAAAGACAATGGACAACAATTATATACAAGTATGTGCTGTGATCTGTAAAACCCGTCACTGTATTGCCAATGAATTTCTCAAGAAATAAGCATTTGTAAAAGTCCTTGCTATGTGATTTTAAAAGAAAATAATTAAAATGCATCATGCTACCAAAATATTTGTGCTAAATCTGCTGAGAGACAAACAAAACAGAACAGAATAACAATCAGTCAGTTGTTTGATTGTTTGAATACTAATAACACTTTTTTGAAACTATAATAACAGATGATAAATATAAATCTCTGCTAGTTTAATGAAAACAAAATGGCATTCAATGCAATTAGATGGATCACTGTTGCCGTGTCCAAAACAGGTATGTCAGAGTTGCTGGAACATCTTCTTTGAATGGAAGGCTGTCTTTTATCACAAGTTTCTTCCATTTGACCAGAAAATCAATAGACAATTTTACTTGGATGTCTAGAGGTATTTGAGAGAGACAACGCAAGAGAATGGATAAACAAAACTAGGATCAGGCAACATAATGCATCTGCTCACATATCACTTGTTATCCAGGATGTTTTGCCAAAACATGGTGCCCTGCTCTTTAGATTTGGCCCTTGCTTATGTGTTTGCATTCCCAAAGTTGACACCCAGTCTGAAAGATCACTGATTTTAGATAACAGAGGAAATCAAAAAACTTCACTACATGAATAGCACACTTGAAAATGCATCAGGTCATGTTCCAAAACAATAAGAAAATGTTGAAAGCAGTGTTACCAACAGGAGAGGGAACTATACTGAAGGAGATAAGTTTCATTAAATTGTAAAGTGAAAATTTGGCTTTTTAAAAAAACAGTTAATTGTTCTTTTTTTTATACAAACTTTGTATGTTACAACCATGTCACAAAAGATATATGACAATCCACATAACATATTCAGTATTAACTGAGTTAAATCCATATCACAAAGAATATAGAACAACACACTGTATAACATAATCAGTAGTAACCACATTACAGCCATAACAAAAAGAACTCAAGTCTGAGCGACATTGCTTGCAACAAATCTCAATGTCATAAATAATTTTGAGTTATTTAAAAAAAACCTGACTTACGTGGCTCCATCTTGCATTTCTTCTCCCTCAGAAGTGTTTGCTGGTGCTGTTACACTGGAGTCGACTTTATTCTGTGTTGTTACAGATTCACTTCCACCATCAGCTGAACTTGAACTTGGCTGTGGTACATTATTGTTTGCAGGAACTCTCTGTGGACCCTCACTTTCAACCATGATAGGAAACAGTGGAGCAGACTCAATTCCTTGCTGTAATAAAATACACAATGAAGATAAAATACTAGCCAGCTTATCTTGTTAGTCATAGGCATAAAGAGTCACAAAAAAATTGTTTATCAAGTCATATACAATGAAGGTTTATAAGTAGTCCTGAAGATGTGTGTTTCTCATACCAAAAACATTTTGGGACAGTGTGTTATGTATGGCAGGGACTGGATCAAATCATAGTTGTTTGATGAACAGCTTGAATGTAATTATTTATTCAAGATGAACAGAGTAACAGACATATAACCTGTTCCACTATAGGTACAAGGCCTGAAATTTGAGGTGGAGAGGCTACTCATGTTCTTGACTGCTACTTATTTTATCAAGCTGCACTCCTTAATGTAAAGTTACTTCTTTGGTAAATATTATTTTTTAAATCTGTCAGTTGAAAAACAGCAGCAAATCTAGTCTTAGAATCACGAGACATGGCTGTACACTCAGAAACTACCTCTTACACAACTACTGTGATTAATGTTGTACATGTGAGTATTACATTTGTTGTTGTTGTTGGAGTGTCAGTGAAGGTGTTGATGTTGGTGCAGGCGGTGTATAGCTGAAAGATAGGTTTTCTTTGATCTTGCCTTCTGATTTGTAACTTGGGTGGTCTGTTTCGAATTGTTTTTCCTTTTTGCCTTGGCACATCTTATCTTACTGAAATGGTAGCACATTCTTGACCATATGAAGAACATAGTGTCAGTTTAGGAGTTGGGTGAAATAGTACTAAGAAACAAATGAAAGTGGTAGATATACCTTGAGAAAGCTAAGCCTTCATAGATGAAGGATAGCAACAAATGTATTTTAGATATACAACAAGGGTGAATTAACAATAAATATATGATAATGTGTAGCAATAGATAGCAAAAAGGTACCAGATATATAAAGTAGCATACAATGGGAAATAATGAGAACTATCATGAAATTGGAAGAAATTGAAGTAAATCCTTTTTTTCAATAGGATAGCTTTCACTGTAATACAGCTTCTACAAAAGCCTTTACAATAGGAAAACTTCTACAATAGAACATTCTTTGTTGTAGGTTAAGCACCATGTTAGATAACCACTTTTGAAAATAGATCTACTGTGTTGAATGGTAACTGTACTGCTTTGGATGTGTGAATAGTGAGGAGGATACAGAAAAGAAGAAAGAGTGAGAGAGAGATTGAGAATGTTTAGTGACAGATAATAGCATAAAATACAATAAGAAAACATTTCCACATTCAAAATGGTGTAATGAGGAACACTTTATTGCTATCTATAAAGTTTCTCTCAAATTTGTGTTTGCATAATCTATTCTATACTTAATAAAATCCTATAATTTTTGATGAGTACTATGCTGTTGCTGATGATGACAATGATGATGACAACAAAAATTACCTCTTGTTTCAATTTGAATAATTTCTGGCGGAGGACATCTTGATGTCTTTCTCTGAGCCTTGTCCTTGCAATGTGTGCATTCAGCTGTGACATCAATGACTCCCAGTAGCCTGTAGCATAACAGAAAATAGAACTTAATACAAATACAAATTATGTATTTAATAGTTATTCTTACCTGATGACATATTTTACATCAGCTTATCCTTGAATGAATGGATTCAGGATGCCTAAAAACTTTAAGATAAGGAAAAATTTGTAATCCTTATTTAAACTAATCCTTTTCGTGTGATGATGAGCCACCTGCTGCCGCATCTTCACTCATCAACAACTCATTCTACTAACTCCAGCCTTGTTCTGGCATGCATGAGTCTCCATTCATTTTCACTTTCTTGTTGGGCATCCACTTAGTGCTTGCACATAATATAAGCCAAATATGAGCAACCTTTTACAAGAAGCAGGCTGCATGAGACGTGGCTAATCATCAAGTGGGCCACACTACTAAAAGCACTGAAGGTAATTTTTCATTAGGCATGCCATGCAGAAAGTTCTATTGGCTGCGGTTTGCCCAAGACTATGGTTCCCAAAGGTATGATTTTCTTCTTTATTAGAAACATGTGTAGGGAGGGGTGGGACTGTGTTTGATTTAACACATAAGCACTTGACCCTAGAGTGCTTTTAACAAAGGTCACTCAATACAAGCTTTCAAATCAAATCCCACCCTACCACTACATGATATTTTATTCCTAAAGACCCTCACCAACAAATGTTCAGAATATGCACCAATTTCATCAATCTCACCAATGTAAAAGGTCATGGGTACGGCCCACCCCACACTTCCCCTGGGACTACCTTATATACAAAGGAGAAATAACTGTAGCAGTAGTAAAGATGGTAGTTGTAGTCATGCCATCAGTGTTTTCTTTTCTTTTCATTCTTTTATTCATTTTTATGGTAAAATATTAGTCAAATGAATAAGGGCTGCACCCATAACCTTATATAATGCCTCTAAGTCTGGTCAGAGAAAGGGACATAGTATCAGACAGGAAACCCATCTCAAATGCTAGCAACAGAATGCACTCCTCTAACGACACCCAGGGCCAGATGGTAGTATTAAACCAAGCAACAAATTAAGTCTATGAGATACAGCAGTTAAAGGGTTCTGGTTTGAAAGCTTGAATTGAGTGAATTATACTGAAGGCATTCAAGGATCAGGTGCTTGTGTTACACTATGTAGTGCAATAAGACAACCAAACTTTTCTCTTTACACACAGGCTTCTACACAGTTTCTAACTAGCCAATTTCACTCACAAGGATCAGGTCAATCTTAGGTTATGGTAGAAGACCCTTGTTCAAGGTATCATACAGTGGTATTGAATCTAGAACCACTGATCCTTTGGTGTCATTAGCAAAGTTTACTATATTGTAGTATTCGGACCTTGTTTCTTTTCCCATTTATATTTTTCCTGTAGACAGGGCCATCGCTAAGCTCCTGCAACCCCTGCAATCACAGGGGGGCCTCCACAGTTGAGGGGCCCCATGTTAAGATCAAAGTACATATATGAGACATCTATTTACTTTGGTTAAGAAGTTAAGTGATAATTTCAAGCCACTCACAAGGCTTTGGTAGAAGATACTTGCCCAAGGTGCCATGCAGTGGGACTGAACCTGGAAACCCTGAGGTAGGTAAGCAACCTACTTACCACACAGCCACTCCTGTTATCAAGTCTATTTCAAATTATATATTTTTGAAAACTAGACATGATAACTAGACATGAAAACTAGACCTGATAACGTAAAAAATACATTTGCAGTATATTAGGAGCTCAACTAAGATGATAGCAAAAAAAAAAAGTTGAAAAAAAATTTCCAGTGAAATCAGGGCTGAAGGATTTCCGAGGGTGCACCCCACCCCATCCCCCGTTTCCACAGAAAATATGCATTTGCAGTATATAAAGAAGTTGACTAAGATGATAATAAAAAAAAAACGCTGAAAAAAATTTTTCCCAAGTGAAATAGAGGCCAGAAAGGAGAATTTCCAAGGTTCTGCCCCAGCCACTTGATTTTACATGGGAAAAAATGCATTTCCCACACATTATAAGGTCAATTAAGACAATTCCAACAAAAAAACGCTGGAGATGGGGTCAGAAAGGGGGATTTCTGAGGGTCTGCCCCGCTCCCACCCACTCCATTTTCCATGGGAAAAATGCATTTCTGACAGCCTACAAGGTCAACTAAGATGACTGCACAAAAAAAAAACAAAAAAACGCAGGAAAAAATTATTTACTACTGAAATTGAGCTGGGTGTGGAACTATAAATTTGCCTTAATTCCTTCGCATACAGTCGTTATTTTGAAATGCTGGTCTTCTGATATTTGTGAGTCCATTGAATAAATATTCAACCCTATTAAATGTTGGCCTTCCTAAGCATGAAATAATATGATAGTTCCAGCCCTAAGTAAATTTAACTTGTACTTTTAAAGATGTTCTTTAGGATAACGTAAAATATTGAACTTCAGATAGAATAAAGTAAAATATAGCTATGAATAAAAGGTGTGTAGGTTATGAACTTTGATTGAAGAGATGAGGCCTCAAAATAAAATGTTGCAGGGGCCTCTAAAAGTCAGGTGATGGCCCTGCCTGTAGATGTTCAGGCTAAACATCAAATGCACCAATCCCACTAAGCATGGAGGGCCAAAAAGACCCTAAGCACTGCCCATCTTTTCCTCGCTAGTGTATAGCAGATTAAGAAGATTTAAGCTACTAATGTAAAATTTCAAATCTCACATTAGTTGCAAATTAGATCATTGTTCTTTCCTACTTTACTGCCAATGACTGCTAAAAAGTCTCTCAAAAGGCTATTATGGAGGCAGTGTTTAGCTATCTGGTGTAATGAAGTTAAAATATCACCATTACAGATAGAATGCCAGTCAATCCTCATTGGTAACATTCCAAGAAAACCTGGTGTAACCTATTTCCATGAGACAGATGAAGAATGACGATAAAATATATTGCATTACTTAACCCTTTAGTGTTCAGATTATTCTATCAAATGTGATGTTTGTTTATTTAAAATGGTTTGAATTAATCATGCATTATCTTGTAGTTTAGAGATTTCAGTGATGTGATTTTTTAGTTTTAGAATGACATGGTAGGGCTGAGGTGAGAGGCGAGATCTGGTTAGCTTCAATATAAAACAGGTTAAATATTTTGGCCAGATATGGCCGGTTTGAATGCTAAAGGGTTAAACAATAAAAAAAAAAACAGCAACAAAGGCACCTGCCATTCAATAAATGAGTAGGAGATTATACAACTTTTAGTTGAAAGCACAACACATCAACAGTAATGATAGCATTGTAGCACAAGAGCTATGACCACCAGGTAAACAAAACAACTGTTCACAACACAGTATGGTGCTACTTCAGTTCAAAACAGTAACATTTTTGTATCAACACAATAAATATTATTATTCACCAATAGAAACAGATCGAATGTTTACAATCTTTTAGCAACTTAGTAGATGACACCCTCATGCACAGTTAGCAACAAGATGCAGTTAGTTAAGTATGGACTGTCACAATATTCAGCCAGTCAAGTAAAGATAGTGGCAGAATACTGGATGTCAAGCATAGAAAAATAGAGGACAATAGCAGCTTTGTGGAGTTAGCTTTGTGGAGATGAGACTGTGTCAGCAGCGTTTGTGACAAGACAGATACTCCCTTAGTAGTGTTGTTATCTCTACTGGATCAAAAGTTGATTCAGTGGAAATAACAACAATAGAGAAGCTATAGAGATGCAAAATGAGAGAGGCATCCCCAGTAATGATAGCAACAGGAAAGAGAATGATAGTAGAGGATAACAGGACAAGAGAAGTGACAATAATGGTAGCAACAGGATCAAAACATCCTTTTCATGCTATCAACTAGACAGTGGCAGCCCAAGTAATAGCAACAGGATAGAGAAAGGACAGTCACAGTTGCAATAACACTAAAGCCTGGTTAAATTTACCGATATCAATGCCTTCTCCTCCTTGCAACTTCTTCTTCATCTGTTCCTGTAGGAGTAACAACTGATTTGTAGTTTTCCCTTTAAATATAGTGGACACTTCACTGCTGACTGAGTGGTTAATTCCTTCTCTGCGGTCGCCAGCATAATCTGTAATTAGGGAGAGATGGTTTACATTACTACATTGCTACTAACCCTATAATCTATATATATTAGGAAGATAAATCTATTAATGTAGGGATGGTAGTTATGTCATTGCAACCTGGTGGTGTTGCAATGATAACAATGAAGTAGTAATATGATGATGATTAATGACAGCATAATAATAATGAAATGGTGTTGAAGGTGGTAATGTAGTCGTGTGGTGGTATATTTAGTGGTAAAGGGGAGTGATGCTGATAGTAGTGATAATAACAGTGAATTGATAGTACAAATGAAATAGGTAATGAAGTAGAGAGGCTATTAGCCACAGAATGTAATGATGCAGGAATGGCTATCTTCTCCCAATGTGTTTATTCATCAGACTCAGCATGCCTAAAGAGAAGGAGTGTCTATGATCTGTATAGATCACCACTTGTGAGACAGATGTGATTGTTGTTTAGTTTGAACTTTTACAGGTCAGTGTCATCAGCATTATCCTTAAATGTAAATTTTCTGTGCTAGCATGAGTTGGATGGTTTGAGCAGAGCAGGAAAACTGGAGAGCTGTACTAGGTTATAATCGGATTTAACTTGGTTTCAATGGCTGGATGCCCTTCCTAATGCCAACCACTTTACAGTGTGTGCTGGGTGCTTTTAATGTGGCACCACATGGAGCTCTTTTCATTTGGCACCAGCATGAGTGCTCTTTATGTGACACCAGCACACGACTTTTGCAGGCCAATCTTCTTCACCAGGAGGAGTGACCTTAACACTTCTGCTATGGAGGATAGGCCTTCTTGAGTATAGGATGGGTGAGAATTCCAGAAGGATGCAACTGAGAGAAATGATAGGATAAATGTGTAATAGATGAGTATTTTTTTTAATGATTGCAGGGTGTTGGTAAGTTTATGTAGTGTATAAGCAAGTGAATCTTGGAAAGGCTAAGTTGTGTCAATAAGTGATTTTTTTGAGTCTTAATACTCAGGTCTTCATGAATCAGTTGAAGAATTAAAGGTTTAAGTTCCTAATGTGGAAGCAGGACTTAGAACCAAGGCCTAAAACTGAACTGGGAAAGGTGAAAATTTTTGTGAGCAGTGAAGAAAGCAGAATATCACACCACCAAGGAATTGACCATGTTCAGTATGTAGAAAGAAAACTCTACACTTTGTACCTACTGCAAACAATTGGTACACAAAAGAAGCAGTTGGATCTCAGTTAGGTTGACAGACAAGAAGGATTTCATATGTGATGGATACACAGGAACAGCTAGTAAATAAAAGCACCCAAGAATGAACTTTCTCAATTGCCCAGAAGATATGTGAGAAATAATTGATATCTTTGGTAACCTAGGTAACCAAATCAGCAGTGGAGGTGAATAGTGTTAAAGTACAGTAGCCAGAGAAAGGAAAAAGGGTATATGGAGAGGTTGTTATCTCTATTGGTAACAGAGAGTTTCTCTTTATGAGGGATGGGATGGTTGCATGATGTTTGTATACAAAGTGTAATATTGCATGCCTGTGAGACATTGGCAATGATTGTGGAGGATATGCAAAAGCTAAAATGAAATGAGGTTAGAATGTTTCACAGAATGAGTAATGTCAGCATGCATGAACAATACAGCACAAATACGCTGAGAGAAAAACTACACGCTAGATGTATTCGCTGTAGTATGCAAGTGAGAAACTTCATTAAAAAAGAAACATGATGGATATGAAAAATGACAGCTGGGTAATTATGTACCTAGTGATGCAAGCAGAAGGAATTTGCAGAAGATAAAAATTATAAAAGATGTGAGCACAAGTGGTGAGGGACCATCTTGTGTTGCTGAACCTCACAAAAGAGATGACAATGTACTATGACATGTGTTGAACTGACTCATCCAACCCATGCCAGCATAGAAAAAGCAGACTTGAAAATGATGATGATGATGATTACTAGCAGTATTAAATATGTCAATGTATTCTCTCACAGTGGTGTCTTGTCTAAGGTTTAACAATTTACTTATAATACCAATAATGTTTGATATGTGAATTTATTTATAGAGTAGTGTATCTTGATTAAAGTATAACACTTTAGTCATTATAATACTGATGCTGTTAGATATGTTGATGTATATATGGCCGAAATGCGTAGCCGTATTTCATCCGCAGTTACGTTCTGAGTTCAAATTCCGCCGAGGTCAACTTTGCCTTTCATCCTTTCGGAATAAAGTACCAGTTACGCACTGGGGTCGATGTAATCGACTTAATCCCTTTGTCTGTCCTTGTTTGTCCCCTCTATGTTTAGCCCTTTGTGGGCGGTAAAGAAATATATATATACAATGATATAAACAACCACAGGAAACTTCAACTATTTGTGTAATTTGGTGGGGTTATATTATTATTAAAGCAAACATGTTGACAAAACCAAGAATATCATAATTATAGCTAGATTAAACCAATTTGAATGTGAAAAGTCAAAACAGCACATGTCTCACCTCGACTAAGAGGATCTAACTTTTTCAGTTTATTCACCTCATCCTCTGTAACTGTGATAATGTCCCGCCAGTAATCTGCATTTTTACCTTGTTCCAGTTGTAGATACACTTTAATGTCTTCAAGTAAGTCTTCCAGGTCTGGTACTGTAAGACCCTGAAACAGAAGAATATTAAACAGAATTGCTTTAATTATTCCATATATGTGTGCAGGTATGACAAAGTAGTTAAGAGGTTTTGCTTTGCTTCTCAAGTGTTTCCAGGTTCAATCCTACCATGTGGCACCTTAGTGTTTTCTACCACAGCCTTGAGTTGACTGAACATGAGTGGAACGCAGGAGAGAGAAACAGTGCAGAAACTCGCTCTCTCTCTCTCTCACACACACACATCTGATATAAATAAATCATATCTTAATATTCAATGTGACACATTATGTTTAAAAATGTACAATGCAAGTCATTGACAAAACATTTCAACTATCTTGAATTAAATTGTAGATGTGAACTTCGATGTGGGCAACTCCAAATTCTGTAACTTCTACTTTTTGATATTCAAGCATAATGTTCCAATGCATCTCAATAAAGGCAGCCATAACACATTTTCGCAATAATTCAAGCATGTCCTTAGGGTGACTGCAGTATACCTTTGATTTGATGAATCCTCATAGAAAGAGATCACATGGTAAAAAGTCTGAGGATCAAGTTGCAGATCCACAACCACCCATCCATCTTTCTGGATACTTTTCATTCAATCAATTATGCACTGTGACTACCCACTGTGGCAGTACACCATACTGCATAAAGAATAGTTCAGTTCTTGTTCAAGATGAAGCCACTTGACCTTTGCCCGAAACTTCTTCAACATATCAAGGTATTGCTGGGAGATGACTATTTAGTCAAAGGAAAATGACATAATAAGACATCCTAAACATTCCGGGACAAGATTTTTTGAAGAAGACTTGCAGTCTCCTATACCCACAAGTCTCCCTTTTCTATAATACCAGTGTTTAGCCAAGGGAAAGGTTGCCAACTTAGTCTGATATTTGATACAGCTTGGTACCAGTGTCACTGCAGGTATTACTGTTAGAACACAAAGCATCAGAACAGATACTAAGAGCCATTTTGTCTGTTCCTCTAATTCACTGGTCTAAGTTGATACTTTTTATCAACCTTGAAAGGATGAAAGGTAAAGTTGACCTCAGTAGGATTTCAACTCAGAACACAGACAGTTGGAACAAATATCAAAACCTTTGGAAATATGCTGTGCTTGAGAAGACCCGGCAAGCCAAGTGAGACCATAACCTCGTGGCCTATGCCAAGGGTGTAACCAGCCCACTTATGCGTACCTTTCCTTCATTGGACACTAAACTCTGCTTGCGAAGACCTGTTGAGGCAATTGAAATCGAAATCAAATTCAATGACTGGCATCCGTGCTAGTGGAGTGCTAAGAGCACCATCCGAGCATGATCGTTGCCAGAGCAGCTAACTGGCTTCCGTGTCGGTGGCACATAAAAAGCACCATTCGAGCGTGATTGTTACCAGCATCGCCTCGTGTAAAAACATTCGAGCAAGGTCATTGCCAGTGCCGCTAGACTGGCTCCTGTGCAGGTGGCACATAAAAAGCACCATGAACAGTTTGAAAGAATTTCAATATAATCAATTAACCAAATAACACCTATTATTAATAATTCTTGATACTTAAAATTTCAGGTTAGGAAAAAAAAAATTGGAAAATTGGATGAACTCTAAATATTTTTGAAGTTTAAACAACATTATTGCATGCATGCAATTATAATAACTGACTAATGTAACTTTTTTCACTTAAAAACTCTTAGTTTTGCTAACAATTTCTTTCCTGTCTGTTGATAATTTAGGTATAATTGGGTTTAAAAAAAAATAAATCGAATATTTTGTACTTACATAGAGATATGTGTAAGGTTCGTGCATCTCAATAGCAAGATCATCATCTTCTGCGCTGATGTATTTTGCCAACAGGTCAATAGGTTTAGCTGTATGATGTGAAGGAAGAGATGAAATACAATTGGTGTCTTTAAACACTACATTGGGATGTTAGTTTTTGTCATAATAATATGCTCTAGCACATATACCAACACATCCTCCTTACTGTTCCTCTATCCTATTCTGTCTTTCATATTTACCTTGACCTCACATCTCTCTCTCTCTCTGTCTCTCTCTTTTCAGGTGGGCAAAAACTATGTACTTACCACTTCAGTAAGACATCTGCTCCTATCCTTCAATCTTACATTCTTATACCTCACTCAGATAAGGGGGTCATGGCTTGCAAGTACTTGATGACCTCACCAGTTCTTGCTGGTGCTATGCAAAAAGCACCCAGTACTCTGTGAAGTGGTTGGCATTGGGAAGGGAATCCAGCTGTAGAAACTATTTCAAAGCAGACATTAGAACTTGGTGCAGCCCTCTAGCTAATCTGTTCATGTCAAACCATTCAGCCTGGACCAATATGGAAAGAAGAGATGCTAAGTGATGATGATGATGAATATATTAGCATTCAGATTCTCTTTAAATTTCAGCACTAAGAAGAGAGGTTACTCCAGAACTGAAACAAATGGACCAGTCATGCTACCTTAACATACTGTTTGATTTAACATTATCTCATTGTCCCAAGGAGTCCTTTAGTGCAAGTCATTGTTCCAAATGCTTGTAAGAGGGAATTATGCTAAATAGTACCTCTGGTCCTCCCTGTGAACCACGCCTGGTGTACTCTTACCTTGTAGACTAAATTTGTTACTGTACTCATTGCTAACACACACCTTACAGGCAGTGTCCCTGTACATGGCCTGCATAGTTCTCACAAGCCATTTGACTATCTCTAGCTTCCTCAGAGACCACTACATAAAAGAACAAGGCTTTCTCCAGTTTGCTGAATGCCAACTTCAATGGCTTGCAATTAGTTAAATATTTCTCCTGGAGTTGTCTTACTAGAAAGGGAGTATGAGTAATACTTTTACTTAGCACAAAATCAAACTGCATCTCATCTACAATAATTCTTTCTAATTAATTGGGCTATAACTCTTTCTGTAACTTTCATGACTTGGTTCAGCAATTTGAGAAATACACACATACACACCTATACACACATGTAAAATTATTAATTACTAATTAATTAATTAATTTTACCCTTATTGTTATTGACAATATATATATATATAAAATCAAATCAAAACAAATCAAAATAGATGAACATCAATGGAATCTGTATCTTTGTGGTACCAGTGCCGGTGGCACACACTTTGTGGTACCAGTGCCGGTGGCACACATGAGAACCATCCGAACGTGGCCGTAGCCAGTTCCGCATCGACCGGCCTCCGTGCTGTGGGCACGTAACAAACACCATCCGATCATGGCCGTTCGCCAGCCTCATCTGGCACCTGTGTCGGTGGCACATAAAAACACCTTCCGAAGACCGGCAAGACTAGTCAGTCCACCTGTGCATACCTTCCTTCCTTCTTGTGACACTTGTGAAGACCGGTTGAGGCAAGTGAAAATCAAATCAAATCAAATCAAAATAGACAAAATAGATGAACATCAATGGAATTTGTATCTTGTGGTACCAGTGCCTGTGGCACACAAGAAATCCATCAGTGCCGTAGTCAGTGCGGTGGGCACATGACAAACACCATCCGATCGTGGCCGTTCGCCAGCCTCATCTAGCACCTGTGTCGGTGGCACATAAAAACACCATCCGAAGACCGGCAAGACTAGTCAGGCCATAACCCATGGCCCCTACCTGGGACGTAGTCAGTCCACCTGTGCATACCTTCCTTCTTGTGACACTTGTGAAGACCTGTTGAGGCAAGTGAAAATCAAATCAAATCAAAACAAATCAAAATAGATGAACATCAATGGAATTTGTATCTTTGTGGTACCAGTGCCGGTGGCACGTGGCACATAAGAAAACCATCCGAACGTGGCCGTAGCCAGTACCGCATCGACTGGCCTCCGTGCTGTGGGCACGTAACAAGCACCATCCGATCGTGGCCGTTTGCCAGCCTCATCTGGCACCTGTGTCGGTGGCACATAAAAACACCATCCGAGCGTGGCCGTCTGCCAGCCTCGTCTGGCACCTGTGTCGGTGGCACATAAAAAACACCATCCGAGCGTGGCCGTCTGCCAGCCTCGTCTGGCACCTGTGTCGGTGGCACATAAAAACACCATCCGAGCGTGGCCGTCTGCCAGCCTCGTCTGGCACCTGTGTCGGTGGCACATAAAAACACCATCCGAGCGTGGCCGTTTGTCAGCCTCGTCTGGCACCTGTGTCGGTGGCACATAAAATCACCCACTACACTCTCGGAGTGGTTGGCGTTAGGAAGGGCATCCAGCTGTAGAAACACTGCCAGATCTGACTGGACTGGTGCAGCTTTCGGGCTCCCCAGACCCCAGTTGAACCGTCCAACCCATGCTAGCATGGAAAGCGGACGTTAAATGATGATGATGATGATGATGATGATATATATATATATATATATATATATGTGTGTGTGTGTATGCAAAAAAATTAGACTTACCTCTAGCATCTTGGATTCTTATCTTTGAGCGCATTTTTGCTTGATGTAAATGAAACTGGAAAATACAATAATGATAAAAAGAAAATGATATATACATGTTAATGAAAGCAAGTGTGTGTGCGAGTGTGTGTGTAAATGCGAACTTTAAGTTAAAATATATGACATATTTCAACTTCTTAAAGCAAACTCACTGCAGTTACTGTGGAGAATAAATTTTCTCTTATAGTAAAAGGTGTAAAAACACCAAAATCTACCCAGTGCTGTCCCACTATTGGATTCCCAGATGTGTTTCTAGCTCTTTAATTGTTATCAGTGGGAAAAATGAAAGAGAGGTAAGTCTGGGCAGATTTTAAAGCCTTAGTTTTCACTATGTTACAAACATATTTTAACTAACTTTAATTTCGCTTATACCTAAACACTGCTTGGTGCTGATACTGCTGAATTTCTTCTGACCTGACAGTAGTCTAATTCTGCATAAGCATTGCTGGCTTTACTTTCACAACTTTCTTCACACAGAAGTAAACAGCTACCATATATGTGTGTGTGTGTGTGTGTGTGTGTGGTGTGTGTGTGTGTGTGTGTGTGTGTATGTATGTATGTATGTACGTACGTACGTATGTATGTATTAAATGGCAAGTTTGTGTGTTTGTGAATTTGCTACTTTAACTACTCCAAGACTATCCAACAGACCTTGATGAAACTTCACACATATGTGGGGCTTATGCCTTTGGAATTTTTTAAAAAATCAATTTTTAATCACCATTGATTTTTCAAAAATCATAAAATTTCGGCATTTTTCACACTAGCCATCGTGACATCAATTTGACGAAAAATGTTTCATGAGTATAAACAGACAGCTTATTAACAGTAATCTATTTAGCATTTGCTAATTCTTCATTTCAGTGCAAATTGTTTTGAATTGTTGAAACTTATTATTTCAATTCGTTGTTTTAATTCCCCATTTTGCACACTAGCCGTTGTGACATCACAGAGGTTTCTTGTTGTAATGCACTGTAAAATGGAGATGTTTGTAATATCTAGAAATGACAGCCAGTTTGGCAAGATGGCAACTTACACTGTCTTCTTGTTTTTCCCACTCACGGAAATATTCAGCTTCTTTCTCTCGTTGCAGACGTTCCTTTTATGAAACCAGAAATAGAAAGAATATTTTATCAGAAAAAAATAAATATTAAGAAATCATTTCAAACCTATACAATTCTTTGAAACATTACTTCAAACACTGTACCTCTCTTTACTCCACTCTTCACTATTTCTGATACACACATTACAAAACTAACATAGATACACACGTACATACACACACACATTATGTTTTTGTTATCTAAATTCCAATGATGGAGCATTTTATCTTTGTAAAACCCAGCCCCTTCTTTATAAAAGATTTCAAATAATTAAAAATAGAAGAGAGCATACATATATCCATGAGTGCACACATACACACACACACAAATATACACATATGTTATACAATCATTTACTCCCCACACATAACAGCAAATATTTAACCCTGAGAATGTATATATAATGTTGATCTCTGACATTAATATAAGGAGGAATTCAAGACAGGATACCCCTGGAAGCTTCTCTATGCTGATGACTTTGCTCTAATTGCTGAGTTACTATCAGACCTAGAGGAGAAGTTTCAGGTGTGGATGTAAGGTCTAGAATCGAAGAGTCTTAGAGTCAACCTGTTGAGGGCCACTTACCAGATCTGTGGATGGTGCAAAGTTCCCTCTCAACCTAAGGTAACATGGTGGTGGAACAATGTAGTTAACAGGGCCATTAGGGAAAAGAAACAGGCATGGAACGACTGGAAGAATGGTGGTAGCAGAGAATTGTATAAGACTGCCAGAGGAGAAGGTAGGAGACAGGGTTAATTTAGCCAGAGGGGAAGCAGATAAGAAAAAATTTGCCAATGTTCTGTGTCATGAGGACCAAAGACTTGAGGTGCTTCGTGTTGCAAGACAGTGCATGAGAGAAAATTGTGATGTCATACGAGAGAAATGTGTCCACATGGATGACAGCTCACTTGCATTTAACAAGGCTGCAAGGAGAGAGACTTGGAGATGCCACTATGAAAGGCTGCTAAATAAAGAGAATGATTGGGAGAAAGAGAGTCTGTCAAATGTTGACCCAACAGACAGCCCAGCTATCCGAATTGTCAGTACCTTGATAGATAAAGCAATTAAGGGCATGAAGACAAGTGTAAAGCCCCTGGCCCATCAGGAATCACCGCAGAGATATCTGGCAATGTCTGCTATAGTCTAGTCACCCACATAGTCAACCAGGTTATACATGAAGGAGTCATATCCAATGACTGGTGTAGCAGCACTATAGTCAACTGCTACAAAGGTAAAGGTGATGCATTAGATACAAATAATTACAGAGGTGTCGAGTTATTGGATCAGGTAATAAAAGTCACGGAGAGGGTCATAGCCCAACTAATTAGGGAGAAAGTCATCTACATGAGATGCCGTTTGGGTTTGTGCCAGGGAAAAGCACCACTGATGCTATATTTCAAGTAAGACAGCTGCAGGAGAAATACCCAACCAAAGATAAACCACTGTACTTGGCTTTTGTTGACATGGAGAAAGCCTTTGACAGTGTCCCACAATCCCTTATCTGGTGGTCAATGAGGAAACTAGGGATAGATGAATGGTTAGTGAGAGTTGTACAGGGATGCTGTCAGTAAGGTGAGGGTTGGCAACAAGCACAGTGAAGAATTTTGGGTAGGGGCAAGGGTCCACCAAGGATCAGTTCTCAGCCTCCTCTTATTCATCATAGTCCTCCAAGCAATAACAGAGGAATTCAAGGCAGGATGCCCCTGGGAGCTCCTCTACACTGACCTTGCTCTAATAGCTGAGTCACTATTAGAACTAGAGAAGTTTCAGGTGTGGAAGCAAGGTCTAAATTCAAAGAGCCTTAGAGTCAATCTTGCAAAAACCAAAGTCTTAGTAAGTAGGAAGGCAGACAAACCATGAGGTCTAGAATCGAAAGGTCTTATAGTCAACCTAGCAAACACCAAGTCAACCTGTTGAGGGCCACTTACCAGATCTGTGGATGGTGCAAAGTCCCCTCTCAACCCAAGGTAACATGGTGGTGGAACAATGTAGTTAACAGGGCCATTAGGAAAAAGAAACAGGCATGGAAGGACTGGAAGAAGGGGTGGTAGCATACACGACAGAGTGTAAGCACCCCGAGAGAAGACAGGAGAGGTATACAGTAAATTGATTTTGTTTCAGCACACGATCTCAGATCAGGTCACTTGCTATGCAAGTATATCTCTGTAATATATATATGAATATATCAGAAATGAACTTCACTCACAAGAAAAATCAGTAGCTTTAAAACTTTTAACAACTATCTCAGTACTCAACTAATCAACCACTGTGCCCTGTTAATATGTAAAAGAAAGAAACAAGCTATATATACATACCCTTTCTTTCTCCCTCTCTTCTTGTTCCTTTTCTCGTTCAAGACGTCGTTTCTTTACTTTCTCAAGTTCCCGCTGCAATACGAAGAAAATCAGTAGAAAATTCCATGTAAATACATAAAATACACAACAATGTTTTAGATATAAACTATCAAAGTAACATTCATAAATGCAAGTTCCTATCAGTATTTAGACCTGAACTTCCTTGTGAAGACATCACGATCTACATTGATTGATGAGGAATTAAGACAGAGAGTTTAGTGGACACTTATTTGTACTTTCAAAGAGTTCAAATTACTTTTAACCTTCTTACATATGTCCTGAAATACTCCTCAGGAGTACCAGATCACCTTATCTGATACTTCACATCTTATCCAATAAAACAAAAATCTGATGGACCATTTTCAACATGCAGCACTGTGAGTACTTACAAACACAACATTTGGGTAATAAATGGAAACTGCCAAATCAGACTGGAGTCTGGTGCAGCCTTCTAGCATGTCAGCCCGGTCAAACCATCCAACCCATGCCAGCATGGACAATGGATATTAAATGATGATAATGATGATACCTATCAACAATATAATATATCACAGATTAAGCCAACTTTGTGGATATTAACTGCTCTTTACCACTAACATAAATTACAAGCTCTGAAAATCATAAAAAAGTTTTTACCCATTCAAAGATCAGCTACAAAGTTAAATAAAACTTGTAAAAATGAAAAACCTCTTGTGACAACTCCACCCCCAAATATCTGACTTTAAATCTTCTAATTCTTCAATTGGTTCCAAACAAACAGCATAATTTATATACTTTTTTTCTACCCTAGGCACAAGGCCTGAAACTTTTGGGGAGGGGGGGGCAGTCGATTAGTTCAACCCCAGTATACAACTGGTACTTAATTTACTGACCCTGAAAGGATGAAAGGCAAAGTCAACCTTGGTGGAATTTGAACTCAGGACATAAAGACAAACGAAGTACCGCTAAGCATTTCGTCCGACGTGCTAATGTTTCTGCCAGCTCGACGCCTAGCATAATTTATATACAAAACAACTATAATATTACTTCATTATGCCCAAACTCTGATATAGGTTCCCATTTAATACAGCCCTGCAAGTTAAAATTCTTGTATATTCCACCCTGACCCAAAGATGTACCCTCTCCCCTCTTTGTCTTTTCAACCACTACTACAGTAACTTCTGTCAATTGGAACTAGTTGCTCTTGTGTCACTTCTACTCAAGCACTCTCAACTTACTTCTTTCACACTAAGTTGTCACCCATATTGTCTTCATGAACCCCATGCCTCACATTGACCAACACTTCTGGTACTTCTTTCCCAAAATATTAGCCCTCAGGATTTCTGTCCTTGCACATATTTTTCTAACAGCTGTCATCATACAACTAGTCAAGAGGAACATTAAACATGTTAATTTCACTAAGTTTTGGCAAAATTAAAAGCAAGATTCTTCTGATTTGATGCAATCAAATGATGGTGCCCCAGCATGGCCACAGCTCGTGAGCTGAAACTAGAATCAATCAATCATCATTGGAGCCTTTGATAACAAAGAATAAACACAAAAAAGAAAAACATATCTAAACTGCCAAATTGCATAACCAACCAATTTATGCTTATGAGGGAGCTTCCCCCTCTCTCTCTCTTTCGGAAAGCACTGAGCAGCTATACGCACACATACACACACGGCAGTAACTTCCACCTACCGAATTCAATCACAAAGCTCCGGTCAGCTCGGGGCTATAGTGGAAGACACCCACCCAAAGTGCCACGCAGTGGGACTGAACCCGAAACCATGTAGCTAGGAAGCAAGCTCCCTATAATCCTTTTTTTAGATTACACCCTATGGTCATATATCAGGAAAAAATAAATTAGATAATATAATCTGAGGCAGACCCACATAATGTGCAAAAAGGCCTTTGATCACAGGTCTGCTTAATCAGAGTTAACCTGGAGTTAAAACAACAATAACCAATCACTGCATGACAGTATGAAGTTTAGACATTTGGACTGGTCTCAGCTGCTTATTCTGGTACTCATGGATTGTCACTAATATAATAATGATAATAATAATGAAATTATTGTATACAGTGCTCAGGTGCACCACAACTTGTCAGAAAGTGCATATAAAGTACATGCAGCAATGTAGAAATGTCCGGAAAGCGAACAATTCATGAGTCAGACACATGCCCGTGTGTGCATGGAGAGGAGAAAAATCAAGTGTAGTGTTGGCGAATCTCAGGAAGCATGGAAGTTTTGAAGGATGCAGTGCTCCGACAACTAACAACCGATGTCGGCAGTTTGTTCCATGCTTCAGCAACTCTCAGCGTGAAAAAATGTTTCCTGAAGTCATGGGAGCTGTGCTGTTTTCTTACTTTGTAAATATGTCCATGGGTGTTAGATGGGTGGAGTTTGAAGAGGTGCTCAGAGTTATTGTTTGTGCGATGGTTGATAATTTTATGGATGTCTGCCAAGTCAGCTGCCAGACGTCGGAGTTTCAATGTGTCCATGCCCAGGGAAGTAAGGCGTTCAGGATATATACTCAAGCAAAGCAAAACAAAACTACTCAACAACAAATCAACTACAAAAAAATCATATATTTCAATATTACGGACCCTATTCTCAGCCATCTTCTCCTTCTGCATCTTCTGTAGTTTCTCCACAGCAACACCTTTCTTGCCTTCTTTCTCCATTTTCCTCTGCCATACGAAAGTGTCTAGCAGGTGCTCATCACCAAAAGGGTTGTCTGCATTTGTGTATCCCTGTAAGGGGGGGAAAACTTCATTATTAGACAGAAAGAAAGAACATAAAAAATAAACATTTATACACATGCACACACATACATACACAAACTACAAATATGTCAGAACATTTTGCTGCATCCTGTACAATACATACATACACTCTATATATATATACATATAGATATATGTATACATATATATATACATATACATATATATATACATATATATATACATATATATATACATATATATACATATATATACATATATATACATATATATATACATATATATATATACATATATACATATATATATACATATATATATATACATTTATATATACATTTATATATACATTTATATATACGGACGCTAAACGATGATGATGATGATATATAAATTGTATATGTATGTACATGTTTTTCCTTTCCCCCTGATCTACTGACCATATCCTTTCTTATGTTCACCTTCTTGTATTTTGAGAGTTTGCTCTGACACACCATTACCATCATCTTCTTCCCAATTACTACTTATATAATGTAGGGTGGCCATGTAACTCCTCTAGAGCAAGACACCTGTGCTTGTTGCTGTATTAGCCTCTCAGTATCTGGGATAAACCCGCTTACCTCCCTAAAACACCCCCACATTTAACCATGGAATGTTTTCTCTTTCTTGTTCTTTTGTGTCCTGCAGCTTAGTTAGCAACTTCACTTGTGTTGGTGGCATAGAAAAAGCACCCAGTAGTCACTGAGTGGTGGTTGGCATTAGGAAGGGTATCCAGCCATAGACACCATGCCAAAGCTGACATTTGAGCTCAGCACAATATTGCAGCTTCCCAGATCCTGTCACACACCCAACCCATATCAGCATGCTGGCAATATACACACACATAGACATACATATATCTGTGTGCGTGTCTACATGTCTGTTAGCCTGTGTGTGCCTGCATCTATGTATGTATGTGTGTGTGTGTGTGTGTGCACATACATGTGTAACCATTTGAAACCGTAATAATCAAAACAAACAATCAAGTAAAATGATTTACCAAATAATCTTGATCCCAGCCCATTCTTTCTTTACGTTTACGTTCTTTGGCTTCCTGAAATGAAAATAAAGCTATTCATTAAAAATTTGAAGACAATACTGTCCATATAAGAACCAATTAAAGACTCTCTACAAGGTCAATGACCTGGTAGAAATAACAGCTAAATCCTTCACAAAACACACGCTATAACTTAATCCACTCACAAGACTTTAGCTGGCCTGGGGCTATAGTAGAAGACATTTGCCGAAGGTGCCACATAGTGTGATTGAACCTGAAACCATGCAGTTCAGAAATGAACTACTTAACAACACAAACACACATACTTCCTCTTTTACTTGTTTTAGTCACTGGACTGTGGCCAAGCTGGAGCATTTCTATGAAGGGTTTAGTCAATCACAACCAAGGTGATAACTCCGACTGTTAGGTAATCCAAGCTTTGGGAAACTATAACAATGTAGTAGGAATGGATTGAAGCATGAAACTTTATATATATATATACCAGTTGTCATAGATGCATTAGGTTATGCACCAATAAATTTACACAAAAAATGAATTCTCCAAATTCACTCTATTAGTAGCACACTGAAGATTTGTAAGACATTCCAAAGATTCCCCAGAGACCAGCTTGAACTCTCTTAAGAAGAACTTAAATAAAACTCAAAAAAAAGCATATGCAGGATGTCCCCAAAACTGCACATAAACTTTAACAGCTAATAACTCCAATTTCATTTCTTCTTGGATTTAACCCATTATAATTAATGAAAGGAGCCAGACTAAGCTTAGAACAAAGGAAATTTATCCAAAAGTACAACTGGAAGTTTGAAAACACAAAGAACAAAAAGAATTTAGGAAGGAGTTTCAAACAAATCCATCTATGTGACTTACCATCACTCAAATTAGAGATAAATTTGAAACAGATGGAATTGTTCAGAATGTCCACAAGAAACATTGCAGAAGACTGCAGAATTTGACAAGCCCCACAATGATAGTGTATTAGAAACTTATTTTCAGGGTTCAATGAAATTTGCATAGTAGATGAGTTGTGAGATGGGAATTTCAAAATCAAGTACCCATCACACTTGAAAGTGCTGTCATTATAAAAGTTAAATTCCAAGAATAGGCAATGCTCACAATGAATATGAACCAAACTAAAGAGTAGAGTTTTCTGAGTGGTACTTGGCACTTTGCAATAAAGATTGTTTGGAGTAATGAGGCTACAGTTAAACTAAGTGGCTTAATTAACTGCCACAATTGCACTTACTGGGGATCTGAGAATCCACATATTACAGAGGAACATCATGTTTATTTACCAGGAGTTATAGCATGGTGCAGCTTATCATCAAAAAGATTAACTGAACCATTCATTTTTTTTTGGTACAGTAACTGGTTCCTTTTACTTGAAATTTTTCGTGCTAAGTATTTAAGAGGACTCTGAAGATGTGGGCTTTATTTCCAGCAAGATGGGGCACCCCAACACTACCATAGTAATGAAAGGGCCTACCTTGAGGAGATTTTGCCAAACAAGTGAATTGGACAAAGAGGTTCAGTAGAATATCCTCTGCCTTCACCAGACGTCACACCACTACATTTTTTTTATAGAGATACGTAAAAGTTAAAGATTATGGTGCAAAAGAAGTAACGTCAACAAATTAAAAGCAGCCATTGAATGAGAATGTACACAAACACAAATGAAATGTTTCTTGATGTCTGCGATTCCATTGCTTCATGTTATCAGTGTCATCCAAATGGACACTAGTTTGAAAACAGATGATCATAAAAACATTAAATTCTGTCAATAGATTCTATTAAATTTTGAAAATGAAATGTATTTTTATAAAGACTGATTTTATAATCATTCAATGTGCTTTTGGGGGACACCCTGTATAGATGTGTGCATGTGTGTGTATCCCACGAGAATTTGAAAAGTCAGTTTGAATGCCATAAGAAGAGGTGAATTCTGATATTTTGAGCAGGATGCATCTATATATTTTAAATTAGAAATCGTTATTACCTTCTTACTAAGTCTTCTTGCTCGCTTTTCTTCAGGAGTCTCAGTAGCCTTTTGAAGTTCCTTCAGCTTTCTGAAAAAATCATATCTCGTTAGTTTTTTCAACTATTAGAATTCAGGGCATATAAGTGCAAATAATATAAGACATGAGAAAAATACAAATAAATTTGCACTTTAGGGTAAAAAAATGTTGATATTCCAAATTATACAAATAAAATGAGAAGAAAAAAAAAAGACAACTTGGTGGAGAAGCAGGTAGCTGATCATGAGTAATGATTTCAAAACTACAGCTAGAACAGCTAGAATGTTCTAGCTGTGACCATTTTGTCTTTTATTCAAACATAGTATTCTAGAACTAAATTATCTAATGTTTCTTTTTTGTGTAATGATGAAAGGGTGTGGTTTGAGGGAGATTTGATGCTATTTCAAGCAAGTTTAGTGACCACATTGAAGATCCTTCATCAACTTGATTTTTTACATTGTTATATAGAGGGGGATAGTGGAAGGTATGACAAAAAGACAAGAATTCAATAAACTGGGGGGGGGGGGTATTGAAGTGCTACACAAGAAATATGTGAGCTTATAACAAGTCAAGTCTGATTGTTTGATGAACTAGTTCACTATACTTGTAACCCTATGTAACTAATTTCTGAACAGAGGTGAACACCAAGATTTCCATGAAAACACTACATGTTGATGAAATATTTGGTGAAGATGGAACAAATTGATTAAATTCTACAAGATATTTACCATTTCAGAATAGATAAGCAACTGGTCCAACTAATAGCTCATACTCTATGGTTCCAAATCTACAAGCACTTGTTTTTCATTGTTGTCTTTTTTTCTGCAGAGGATATTTAATTCAAAAAGCTAAAGGTTACTAGCATACTAACCTAGAAAACTAGCATCCTGTACTAAAGCTGAAATGTGAAAAATTTGTTTGTCTCATTTTGGGATTGGAACGGTTTAAGGGGCACTAGATGGGGTCAGATTGGCTTCAAAATTTACAGGGTCATGTAAAAAGAGGCGAGGAAGCAAGTGGACTAGGTTAGAAACCCCTATCTCAAAGGCTGTGGTTACTAGGGCAACAAAACCCAGACTTTGACAAGTGTTTGTCGTTTCTTTCTTTCGGATATCACTCTGTCTTCCTCAATCTCTCTCTTTCCTTCCTTCCCTCCATTTTCTCTCTATAACGACGTTTAACAGCTTCGTCTCTCTATCACTCTTTCTCCCACCACTGCTCTAACTGTACGTCTGTCTGTATCTATAGAGAGAAAGAGTTGACAGCCACAAAAGTTTAAATATTCCTGCCACAGGTCTGTTAGAATGGTGAACTATTATTGCCCACCACCACCGCACAATCATAAAAGATATTATCAATCAGATATATTGAGTTAATTTATATATATGTGTGTGTGTATATAAATATATATATATAATGTGTATACATATAATGTGTATATATATAAAGTGTATACATTTATATATATGTGTGTATATATATATATATATGCATGTAGACATGTATATATAATGCGTATGTGTGTGTATATATATATATATAGTACAAAGTAAGATAGGGGTTATGAGGGTAACCCACTATATCTGTAAGTTGATGATCGAAATGAATTTGTTCCTCCATTTTCTTATTTAAATATATATATATATAATGTGTGCATATGTGGTCGGATTGAGCTGAAAATATGCACACCTGTGTTAAAAGTGCTAGCGAGTTTGCATGGCAACTTTGAGTTTGCTCAATTGAAAGGCATGGCCTCAAGGGCAAAATTCCTCATCTTTTAAAATGTGGCTCACGTAGACCTGAATGAAACCGGGTTATAATACCGAAACAAGTAAAACGATAATAAACTATTTTAATCCCAAGCAAGGCCAGGTATTTATGTCTAATCTATAAAATGAAGAAGGTGAACGTTGATACAAATTGGATTTTTATGTAAAAAGGGGTTTAAGTGGGGCTGGAAGGGGATTAAAATTTACAGGAGGGGATAACTTGAGGTGAGAAATTGATTGGGAGACGTTTTGGGGCGCTAATGTGGTTGCTTTAGTGTGAAAACAGGGATTTTATTGATTTGTGGGGACACTTTGGGGTCTAGATTGGACACCTTTTGCCCAATTTCAATCTAATTTTCAACATGGTAAAGTGGAAGCAGATTTGTAATTTAAGCACAGAAATCTAATTTTTTATAAATGGGAGAGAGATAGATAGAGATAGATAGAGAAAGATAGAGAGTAAGAGAAAGTGAGGGAGAGGCCGAGAGAAAGGAAGAGTAAGAGAGTAGGAAAGTGAGAGAGAAACAAAGAGGGAAAATGTGGTGATAAGAAACAGAAAGGAAGCAATAGAAAGTAACAACCACACCCTCACCCACGCGTAGAGCGGGTCACCTTAAGCTAGTCTATTTCATATGATGAAAATAAAACTTATGAGCCTCCCTCTTCAGCCAATCCAGTAGATGTTTGGAAGACATTTATAAAACACAAAACAATCCCAATATAGCACCGAGATAAATAAAAAGTTTGAGCCAACAAATCCATTAAATGGCCTACCTCTTTTCAGCTTGATATTCTTCAATGCTAGCTATTTTCCTGGCATCAAAGTCATTCAAACGTTGTTCAAGAGTTGGTTCAGCATTAGAATCGGAAGAGCTTTCAGAGGAAGAATGTGTTCTTTTCTTTTTATGCTTGGATTTCTTCATTTTTTTATGTCGATGTTGGGATTCTGAACTGTCTGACATATCAGATGAAGTCTGGCTGCAAACAAGAAATGAAATATATTATATACAGAAAGGGCCTCTTTTTTTTTTTTTTTTTTTTTCTCCAAAACATAATGAATACAAGAGATGTGGATTCTTGATAGCCACAGCACAGCAATCTGTCTAGAAGAGCAACAATCTGAATAAAAACTGATACAGAGAAAACTATGAATGGCTTGTGAGGACTGTACAAGCCATGCACAAAAATACAGTAAGCAAAATGAAAGTCAATAACAATTTCAGTGATGAATTCAGTGTGAAGGTAGAAGCTCATCAAGGTTCAGACCTCGGTCCTCTCTTATTCTTCATAGTCCTAAAGAACAATTACAGAGGCGTTTGAGACTCCTATATGCTGATAACCTAGTTCTCATACCTGAATTTATAGGGGAATTGCAGACGAAATCCAAGGTATAGAAGTTAAACCAATAACTGAGAGGACTTGAGGTAAACTTCACAAAGACTAAAATTTTACTTAGTCAGAAAGAAGACAGGACCCTGGTATCATCAAGGGAATGGCCTTGCTCCATATGCAGAAAAGGAGTAGGTATAAACTTCATATGCTGTATCCCTTGTAAGCTATGGATACACAAGAGATATAGTGGAATCACAAGTAAACTAACAGAGGAAATAAGCTTTATATGTGATAGATGTAATGGAGCAGTATGCTCTATGAGCACATAAGAAATAAATACTCTTAAATGTCTGGACGACTCACTAAAAGTAATGAATAGTTTTTGTTATCTGGGAGATTTAATTAGTATGGAAGGTGGTTCCTCTACAGGTATTGTAGCCAGAGTAAGAAAAGGCTGGAAAAAGTTTAGGTAGCTATTACCACTGCGAGCAACAAGATCTTTCCCTCAAAGTGAAGGACAGGTTGTATGATGCTTGTATTAGAACTGCAATGCTGCATGGCAGTGTGACATAGGATTTGAATCCAGAAAACTAGAAAGAAATGAACCTAGCATTTTTCATTGGATGTGCAATGTAAGTGTGCATGAATGATAAAAAACAAATATGTTGAGAGAAAAATTGGACATAAAAGGAATCAGATGCAATGTACAAGAAACACAATGTGCTAGTATGGACATATGATTTATGCGGATGAGGACAGCTATATAAAGAACTTCTAAACACTTAATGTGGACGGAGCTCACAGAATAGGCAGACCTAGGAAGACATGGGGTGAAGTGGTGACAGCTTATCTCAGAACCTTGACCATCACTGAGTAGATGACAAAGGACCGGGATGACTGGCAAAGTAGTTCAAAAGAAGACTTGCCCATCTCAAGAAAACAGAGATTCCAATAACATAATGTGTGTAAAGGTATATACCATTGGAACCCTTCACCCAGTTTCCTCCACAAGACATCTACACCACTCTCTGACTGCAG
>NC_042999.1:135011595-135181595 GCF_006345805.1 Octopus sinensis | reverse complement strand
ATAATACCTATGTCTGTCCTTGTTTGTCCCCTCTATGTTTAGCCCCTTGTGGGTAATAAAGAAATAGGTATCGTCTGTCTTTACGTTCTGAGTTCAAATTCCGCCAAGGTCGACTTTGCCTTTCATCCTTTCGCGGTTGATAAATTAAGTACCAGTTGCGTATTGGGTTAAACTAATCGACTGGCCCCCCTCCCCCAAAATTTCGAGCCTTGTGTTTAGAGTAGAAAAGGAAGGGAGACTAAAATTTGTCATACAGTAAGCTCCCCCTTTGGTTGGCTTTACTCTGAAAAAACAAACGAGAAAAAAATAGAATAGATTTTCTTACGATTTGTACTTCTTTTTACTTTTATGCCGATGACTACTCTTGGAAGTGCTTTTGTGGTGATGTTTCTTGACTTGTAATGTCCCATCCATTTCCTCAATTAAGGTAATGTTTTGAATCGCAATTTAATTCAGGGATTCGTACGAGTGGTGAGCAACACATCCGTTAGAAAGATTGATACTCAAGGGAAGTCACTCTGATATCTTACACCTCTCTTCATTAAAATATCATTTGAGACATCAGTGATTGTCATTTTCGCTTTCATCCTTGTAATTTCTGCTAAATGCTCTGCATAACTCTTAATCTCTCTATTTTAATCGTTCTTCTTTTAGTCTATTTTCTTTTCATCTCTCTTTTATTTCCCCATACTTTTCTCCTCTCCCTCTCTCTACACTCTTCAGTGAAAGGAAACCAAAATGCTGCATATTTAGCATGGCGGTTGATTGTTATTTGTTTTGTATCTGCTAATTCACCTAAACGTTTTTGCCATTGTATTCTTAATTCATTTACATCATGGAATCTCAACTGACAATAACTATAGAAGCAATGGAAATTTTGGTTTCTCCTGGCAAATGGGAGATCTTGAATAAAGAGTCATCAAATTTTGATGAGCTGGATTTCCTACTTCAAAATAGTTTTGAAAATTTTTGCGGCAAACTCTGTAAAGATGCCAAATTCCAAAGTTTGAATTCATTCTATACCAGAAGGCAAGCGCATTATTTCTCATCTGAATCTAGTCTTAAATGGAAATTTGCATCTACCTGCCTTATTCTCAACGAAGCTTTATTAATAATTCTTCAGGATCTCACTCGGAATGATAAAGTAGAAAAGTTAAATAGTAAAGATACTGCTCCTTCTGATATACTGAGCATCATGCAACAGAAAGTGTTCAGTAGAACTATCCAGTTTATCATTTATCTCGGAGTTTATCCTTATTTTGCTAAAGGTGTTGGCATTCCGCTACAGCAAAGATCCGATTATGGTTCGTTGTTGTTATCTTGTAAACCGGAGGCTAAATCAATACTAGAAAGACAGTTTAGATTATTACAGGTTGCTCGCCTGTTTTCAGTTTGTCTCAACCGAACGTCGCTGGGTAGTCTACTCTTGTCACGTCATTTAGGAGATTGTCTTGCTGTGATATTCCAGTTGTGCTATGGAGTTAAAAAATATCCTCCACAAAAGCCCTCTCCGACTGAAACGGAAAACAATATCGATTTGAGAAAATTATCTTCTAACTATTTAATTGAAAGTTTGATGTCTGGAAATATAAATTATTGTGATGTTTTCCCTTCGAAAACGACAGCCGAAATTACAAACAACCCAAGTTCTTCTAGATCGTGTAATCCAATGGAGACAAGTCGGGAAAATGTCACAAGCCATGCTCTTGTTACTGTCGAAGACATCACATTTTGTCAAAAGTTTCTTGAAAAACTGATCAATGGGTCTTATCAACCATCTTTGGTTAGGGAACTTGTATTTTTGCAAGGTGTCCCAGCACCAAAACTTCTTAAAAAACTGAATGAGAGAAATTCTGATATAAAATTTTCCCCTTCTAATTTTTCACCAGCTCCTCAGTGGCTAAAAAATGCTTGCAGTTTGAATTTAACAAAAATTCTTCTTAAACCTAATGGAGTGCTGTATATTGTTCAAGGTATGCTTGATGCATCACTCTCAGATTCCAAAAACCCAATTGATGAAGATAAAATATGTGATGGTATTTCAAAAGTGATTGCTAACATTCCTTTGAATGAAGAAGTTGATAATTATTATAATTTAATACTGCCTCAAGTAAATGCATTACTTAAATGCAATGATATGGAGATGTCACAACAATACTTGCGTGTTGCCTGTTGTACAATGAATATTGTTTGTAAGCAACAGCCAGATATCTTTGAAGAATACTGTTTACGGTATATTTTTGGTCCTTTTTATACTTGCACTGGGTATTTACATAAAGATACAACTTTGCAAGGTGCATCTGTAATTAATGAAAGTGAATTTAGCAAATGTCTGCAAAATTGCCACAAAATCTTTGTTCTTGGTTGTGAACCACACTCTTATTTGTTAACCAATTTGAAACAATTTATCCATGTTATTTTTTGTTTATTTTGTTGGAATGATGCACCTATCAATGTTAAAAAATTGTCAGAAGAACTTTTATTGACTTATTTAAAATTTCTTGATGAGAAAAATGCAGTTATGTGTTTGAAATCTTTTATTTTCAGCACCACAAACAAAGTCTCTCAATTCAAAATTCCTTTAATGCATGCTTGTTTAGATTTTATAGTAGAGAGTAATGGTGCTGTTAGTGTTGTTTTTGATGATAAGAAAAAGAGACAGTATGATTTCTTTTCAGAAGATTCAGATATGATTGATAACCTAATGGATTTGCTTGATAAAATAAAACCCAATAAATTATCAGAAAACTTATTTATAGACATGCTTCAGAGCCTTACTCAAGCATTAACTTCAAAAGTGAGTTCATGTAGCAAATTTCCAGAGAATTTAGATAAAAATAGTTTAGATATAAATCCTCAGAGCTTTTCATGCAATTCTGATGAAATATTTTATCAATTGAAAATTCTCACTTTCATAGCAGCAATTTATGAGAAGCAGAACTTTAGTAGTAAGAGTAATACTAAATATATACTAGAATTCATCAAAGCTGCTCTAGCTAAATGCTGCTGTAAAGCTAATGAAAATGAGTTTGACTTTGAAAGCATTTTCACAAATGAAATTTTAACTATGTCCCTAGGCCTTCTGACAGCTGTTGTGGCAAGTGCCATGGAAATGTCTAATGAAGAACAAAATAGTATGAGAACATTTATTCCCCTTCTTCAGAATGTGATTACGAGTACAGATGACCATAGTATTAAATCAATGGCATCTAGCTTGCGTATTGCTGTTGCCACATACGGAGCAGTTTGGCCTGATATGGACTCAGCTGTTATGTTAGATAATGAACAATCTACAAAAACTACAGATTCTAAAAAAGATCAAAAACTTATAGAGATTATTGAAAATTCTTCACAGGAACCATGTGAGAACAAAACTGTTTTGGGGAACAAAGCTGCTTTGTTCTCCACTGACAAGTCAGTAGATCAGAGTCTTGAGAGAGAAAATAAAGAGAAACATTTGTGTCAGCCAGATTCCAATACCATAGTATCCAACATTGATGAAATATCTACCAAAGATAGTAACAGATCAAACCTGAAAAATAGTCTACCTGAAAACAATACATTACAACCAAAATTTGCAACAGCTAACACTTTCAAGATGAGCTACAATTTCCCCAAGGAGAAGGATTCTCATTTGTCTGAGTTACAGTCAGCATTAAAAGATACGTATGATTCATTAGTGCCTGTTCAGGGTCATGGACTAATTGTATTGACACAACTAATTCAAAACAAAGATGAAGAGACTCTCAAAAAGCAAGATCTTATTTTACATATCTTTGAAGAAAAATTGACCCACCCAGATTCCTACATCTATCTTTCTGCTGTGAAAGGCCTATCTGTTATGGCTGATCATTTTCCTAATAAAGTGGTACCGAGGATAATTAAATTATTCCAAGATCCTGAATCAGAAATCCACAATGGTGAAGCTGTTTCATCTGAGTTGAAAATCAAACTCGGAGAATGTCTTGTAAAGGTGACGCAAGGACTTGGTGAAACTGTGGTGAAATTTAAAAACATTTTACTCAATGCATTTTTACAAGGTACAAAAGACAATGATTTCTTGGTGCGTGCTAGCTGCCTATCTAATCTTGGTGAGGTTTGTAAACTTCTCCGCTTCTCATTAGGCAATGTTATTTATGAGATATTCTCTTGCTGTAGCAGCTTGGCAAAACATGATAGCAGTGCTGAGGTGCGAGCTGCTGCAGTTCTTTTGATTACACAGTTGTTACAAGGACTTGGAAAAGATACTTTTGTTCTTCTAGAAGACATTTTAAAGGATTTATATAAATTATTGAAATCTATTAAATCTGAAGAACACAATGAAGCTGTTAAATTACAAACAAATTTGGCATTGAATGAACTCCATGATCTCGTAAAAGATGCCCTTTTTCCAAAACAAGTTCTCACCAAAAGAATTCGTGTATTAGACCCATAGTAAATCTTTATCTGTTTTTGTTTTCAGAGTCTTTAAATCTAAAGTAATATTTTGTTGTGAAACATATTTTGTATTTTTAAGGTTCAATATGCTCAAAGTAGAAAATTTGTTCTTGTATTTTATTGTTTTTATTCTAGCAAAAATAAAAAAAAAACTAAGCCCTATGAAATTGTAGGACAAGAAAATTGAAGAAAAGCTAGATGATAAAGTAAGGTTTGGTAAATTTAGACGGAAATAATGAAGATGTGTTTTAGTAAGAAATAGCTTATATATTATTGAGATAAAAATAAAATCCTATTGAAGTATCAACATGAATATCTGGGAAAAAAGATACAGGAAATCATCAGCTTCTTCATGTTGACGATGAAGTCTAAGAATGTTTCCAGATATTTTGGTACTAACTCCAGACTGCTAGATGAAATGGGACATGAAGAGTGTCTTGTCTAGAAACAATGGAATACTTACAGCTGCCTTTTAGTTCAATACCTTAGTTTCTATCTTTGAGAACTGGAAGAGCTGTAGGGAAAAAAAGTACAGCATAGATTATAAATATGTTAGAAATGACAATATTACCCAAATATTTTTCTGTGAGTGCCCAGTTTTTGTCAGTCATTTCATGTTTTTTCGTCCTGGTTTCTTTTTTTTTTTTGTCTAAAATATTCTATCTTATCCGAAATAAAGTTCACCATTGATGTCATTTTCCAGTTGTCCCAGTTTAAGTCTTGAATTCTGAGAGTTTTCTCACAAGTCTTCACAAAAACTACCACATCAACAGATAAATCTGACAAATATGTTTTTTTTTTTTTTTTATTTAAGTACAATGTATTTTCTGAAAAATATAATAAAATTATGAATTTTCTACTTTAAGGTCAGTCACTTATTTTTCATGTTAAACCCACACCGATTACACATACTAATATCAATTTTGATTTTAAATGTGTTTAAAATTATATTTGTTTTTGTTGACACCTTTCCATTTCTACACTCTGCATCCTGTACTTCACATGGTTAGTTACTCTATCTCTTGTAAGGTGGGACTGTTTATTACAGAACATACACTAGCTAAGTTATGCACTGGAAGCCTTCTCAACACGTTATTAATATTCATTTTTACCAAACCACTATGTTAAAAATGTTATCAAATGGAGTGCAAAACCAGAAATGTAATTAACAGTCAAAAGAGAAGAGTAGTGCACATAGTCTTCAAGAACAACTACCTCAGCATTCAAAATAAACACTACTACTCCCTGGGAGTAGTGGAAATTTTCTTGTGGATATCAGGGACAGTAGATGCACTTTACAGTTTTTATGTAGGTAAGGGGGCAATACGAGGGGGTGTAGAAAAGTTCCTGGCTTTGAGTAAGAGAAAATACAGGAGGATCAGTTAATTATGGTTTCATTCCCCTCTCAAATTCACACACTTATTGCAGCAGTTCTTCAGATTTTCTAAGCCCTGTAAAATAACTCGGAAGATTGGACCTTCAACTAGGCTTTTTGTGATACCCTTAAAACCAAGAACTTTTCAGTGTCCCCTCGTAAATGCATAAGGAGCATATTTGAACATATTGTACATCAAAATATAGATATACATCACAGGTTCACTTCCCTACTTTGCAACATAGTCACCACCCACCTCTTTCAATGGCAGTGTTCCACCTACAAATGTGGGTATGTATCCCAGCTTTGTAAAACTTTGCTGGCTACTGATGTAAGCAGTTCCTTGTAGTAGTTTTCAATTCTTCATCACTACCTTAATGTTTGCTTCTCATTCCCTTTTACATTGGACCAAAGAGATGAAAGTCTGAGGGTGCTAAGTCACGTGAGAAAGACGAGTGGGATAGAGTTGTCCACCTGAAAGAAGTGATTGCCTCCCTTGTTCTCGAGCTTGAGTGAGGCTGGGCATTCTGTTAAAGAACATTCATTTCCAAATTTGGTCTTATTCAGTCTTTTAAGGGTCACGATGTATGTTTCAGAATTGACTGTTTCTTCTCTTTGCAAGAAATCAACAAGAATAATATTTTGAGCATCCTAAAAGACAGTCACCATGATTTTTACAGCTGACTTTTTTTGCCTTTGGATACATTGGGTGACACCATTAATTGTCTTTTTGATTCTGGTTCATAATGATGAATCCAATTTTCATCATCAGTTGTGAGCCTTTGAAAAATGGTTTTGTCTCTTTCGCTGAGTTTAAAGAGTTCAGTACAACAGTTAACCTTTCCAGTCCTGTGCTCATCCGTCAGTTGTTTTGTTACCCAATAGGCACACACTTCCAAAAAGGCAAGTGCTTTGATAATGTTGTGAGCACTACCATGGCTAACTCAAAGCTCTAATGCCAGCTTACCAATGTTTATGAACCAATCAGCTCTAATTAAAGGGTCTGTTTTTTTGGGTTTTTTTTCTTGTTGGCAGGGTTGACAGAAATTGATGAGCAATCACTACAAGGAATGTCTGCTAAGCTTGAATTTACCAATACCTTTTGGTCTGTTGAATTTTCATTGAGACAATGAGCCTATTTCCCATAAGTTGCTGGGGCTAAAGTTTTTAATTTTTGTAAACATTTTCCACTCTTTTGTGAATGTTTACAGGAGTTTCTCTTTCAGTAACAAGGAATTCACTTATTGCTCTTTGTTTCTGATGTACTTCAAGCATTTTGGTATCAGCTCTTTCATAAATCTGGAAAAAAAGTTAAACCACCAAAGATCAAGAGAATATGTGCCTTTACATCTGTACCAAATATCAAATAATTTAATTGAAAAATGCACCAACTATGATAAAAATTGAATTACTTTTTGACTCAACCTCATTTAAATGTTAATTTTAAGAAATAAATATTTAAATGTAATATAATGATAAGCTACTTATTAGCCACAATCACAATAACAATAATGACAATAACATGAACAATAATAATAGACTCTGAAATGTAAATAAGCAAATATCTATGTGTATGTCTTTGTGTGTGTTTCACAACGGTGTTGGTGTGTGCACATCCCTGTAACTTAGTGGTTTGGCAAAGAGACTGATAGATTAAGTACCAGCCTTAAAAGAAAAAAAAGTACTGTGGTCAATTCAGTTGATTAAAAATTCTCCAAGGTGGTGCCCCAGCATGGCTGCAGTCTAATGACAGAAACAAGTAAATGATAAAAAGATATATGTGTGTGTGTGTAAATTTACTCTTTCACATTGTAAAATCAGCAAAATAAATTGGTTTACTAGATTAAGCTTTATTTGTTGAACACAGTTGTTTTGAATATGAAAATTTTCACCACAAATTTAATTGAAAACTTACATTTTTTAAATGATTTGTGACTTGTAAGGTGTTCAGCTGGCAGAACTGTTAGCACTGCTTAGCACCATTTTTTTTTCCATCTTTACATTCTGAGTTCAAATTCTGCCAAAGTTGACTTTGCCTTTCATTCTTTTGGGGGTCAATAAAATAAGTACCAGTCAAGCACTGGGTCTATGTAATTGATTTACCCCCTTCCCCGAAATTATTTACCTTGTGCCAAAATGTGACTTGTTACTTTATATCTGAGGTATGGGGCATTTGACTAAATATTTCTATATTCATGCTGGTAATAAATATTTCTATTTTCATGCTGGTAATAAATGTGTATGCATACATACATTTTTTCCTGAAAAGTATAAGGTTGGTGTGTAGAATTTAAAAAGATGAATTAAATGTTTTTTTCACCATTTGATAACTGTTGAATCCATGCAACCATGAACGGAATAGATCATTTATGTAAAATTGAATATTTACATATAAAACAATCTAATTTAGAAGGTGTATTTCTCAATGCCAAGACAGGTACCTCTTGTCCAGCTAAACTGCAATAATAAAAAGCTGCATACCTTCTCAAAAGGCAATACACACTGTCTATTATTCCTAAGTAGTTCTCCATTTCCTATCACCTATGTTTTCCCTAGAAATGGTCAAACTGAACATCAACTGCATCTGTCTCTCCAGTTTGGCAGTGCCTACAAAAGTCTATATAATTATAGTAATGAAAGGGTGTAGTATCATATGAGAACATTGAACAGTGGAACTGGCTGAAACAATATTGTTAAACTGGATACCTTAGTTTGTTTCCTCACTGTTCTGAGTTCATATCTCTCAAGAGTCAACTTTCCATGTATTTAATCAAAGGCTTTGTAGAGGGCAACAATATCACTTTTGCTAATTTGGTTAGGGAGAGGTGGATAGGGATCAGAAGGCCTCATTGCAAATTGGGAGAAGATATTGTGCAAGTTATGTAATACATCAATACATACGTTACTTTCTTGTTTGTCATCTTGGCCCTTTTTATCCCAATAGTTTATACTCATATATATCTTGTTTCTCTATTAATGCAGTTTTCTGTCATGCATTCTACATCTGATTTTTCTTATAGCCAGTCATCTTCCTAGTTCATTACACACCTGAAGCATCCCACTTCATTGTTTTCACATTAGTGTCCATATTTTGCCACCATGCAACATCACACTTTGCACACAAGTATTATATAATCTGTGATTCTCTCAGAAAGAATTTCTTTGTTACCAACAGAGATAATAGTACCCTCTGCTTTTTCCACCATGTTATTGCTCTGGACATTTTGAACATCCATCTCCACTAATAATACCAACTGCTTCTAGGGAACCTTCTAAGCATTTGAAAAAATTTATTTCACAGGTGCTCTAGCTGCTAACTATTCCTGCACATCTGTCAGTCTACTCATGATCCCACTACACATCCTGTGCATCTACAATAAGCTTGAAGTATGGTCTTTGCTAAGTTTATTCTGCAATCTCTTGATTCTAGGTAATGCTTCCTTGTTTAAAATTTCTTTAAAACTTCAAAAGATTCAGCTTAAGAACCAGGTCAATGATACACAGTATTTCTCATGAATAACCAGTCTTAAGCACAAACACAGATATCATCATATCTAAGCTAGTTCTTTTCCTCATCAATTGTGCTATGACTCTTACATAACTTGCTCCATTACCTTGATGCCTCTACAGCTACTTCTTTCTATATCATCTTTGCCTTCATAGCAGTTTATAATGATATTGTTACACCAGTTATTGATGATGATACTAAGCCTAGCTAGTGTTATACATACTAACAATGTTAGTAAATTAATGTGTATCCCATTTTCTTATATTCTTACAACTCTACCCTTAAGAGTTCAGCTATTTTCTCCACCTTCATAAAGTTAATTGCACTTTCAGCTGTATGGCAATTCCTCCTGAAAGTACTGCTTGTTAAATACTGAGAAGAGGGTGTAGCTGGTTGCATATAGATGTTCACAACTTGGGCTCCTATTTATACTTGTTTTTTTTTTTAAGTAAAACAATGTTTAACTATGAAAGGTCATTGTCACTGAAAGATGGATACATGATGTTTGCTGTAATCCATCAAGGCAATGTTTGCAAGGTCTCAACATTCTGTTCTGGAAAAATACCAACAAGACATCCAAAAGATCAAGGATCAGTTCTTTTCAAACATTCACAACACACTGAAGGTTGAAGACAGAGTGTAACTCATTGCAAATAAGTGTTTGTAATGGAAACAATACAGTTTTTCTGTCTTTTGTCATTCTCCATATACTTGTATTATAAACTGTTTAGTTTGTACAATGTGAAGGCGTGTGACTTAGTAGTTAGAGTATTCGGCTCATGACTGTATGGTTGTGAGTTCAATTCCCAGCAATGCGTTGTGTCCTTGAGCAAGACACTTTCTTTCATGTTGCTCCAGTCCACTCAGCTGGCAAAAATGAGTAGTACCTGTATTTCAAAGGGCTAGCCTTATCACACTCTGTGTCATGCTGATTCTACCTAAAAACTATGTCATGGGTACATGTGCTCTTTGGAGTATTCAGTCACTTGCACGTTAATTTCACAAGCAGTTTGTTCCGTTGATCAACTCGAACCCTCATCATTGTAACTGACGGAGTGACAGTTTGTACAAATGTATTGATAGTGGTGTTACTCCACAAGATGGTATCCAAGCCATACAGGCCACTTACTACAGATGCAGCTGCTGCATTTTCTTTTTGACTAAATTCTGATGATCTGTTGATAGAGATTGCATTCCAACCAGGAATATTCTCTCCCTCTCGAATCAAAATTGGCCAGAGCTTCAGACTTACCTAAGTGGTCAGTCACTAGTTTGATAGCTGGTTTCCTGAAGCTCATGTTGCATCCTGCTTCTTAGATTATTATGCCATGGCTGTGCTTTCCATGACCATTAGTATGCTATTAATAAATACAATAAGAAAGGAATTAATCTGATATATTTTAAATACTCGTTCCTACAAATTTAAACTATAAGGTTGTGTTATCCAAAATAACAAGAAATTAGTTCCTGTTCTCACAGTCCTAAATAATAAAACTCAAAAAAGAATGTTTATTTGAATATTATAATAATTGTGTGATTTCTTCTTATGCAGGATATTGCATTCAAGATTGTCAACCATGAACGGGAATATAAGCAAGGCTCCTACTGTCAGTTCCAAAACAACATATAGAAACTGTGGTTTCACTTCAGATGTTATCGCTATCAATAAGATTTCCCTTATCTCTTCATTCAGATTTTTTGGAACAATGCATATTTTTTAACAATGAATCTGTTTTCTTTGGAGTTGGTTGAGTTTGGCTGTTGCCAATATCACATTTAAAGGATAATTTGAAAAGTAATTTAAGATGTTCTTCATTATACAGTTCAGAAATGTTGAACTAACTTGTCATTACTATTGTAAAGAAGCACAAATAAAATGAAGAAAGTCTGCTATAATTTTGTATAAAATAACTTTAATTTTTTAAAAAATAAAACTTCTTTTCAATATAACTGTTCAATTACAATGAGTATGGACAGGTACCATTGTTGTGGTAGAAAAATTGATAGAGATTGTGTAGTTGTAGTGTGTGAAGGTTGAAGTAACAGTACCAGAAACAGAAAAGATGTGGTAGTGTTGTAATGAGAGTAGGTTGATGCAGAATAGAATAGACAGAAGTGACAACGGTTGTTGTGTGTAAAGGTTGTAGTAACAGTATCAGAGATAGGAAGATGTGGTAGAAGTTGTGAAGGTTAGTCAATTATTTGGATGATTTGTTTATTCCCTCTGCTTCAACTTTGTTCCTTGTGTGTTATATATAATGCATCTAAATGTTATCACAACCATCAGGTACTACTAGTTCCTGAATGAGCCAACAAATGAGCCTCTACACAGCTGCTTAAGAGTCAGAAACAGACTTCTATACCAGATTGGTTAAACTATGGCCCATGAGCTGCATGCAGCTTGAAATGTTGGTTCTATGTAGCCCATGAAACCCTTTCAACATCTTCACAGAATGTTTAAAAAAAAAGTGATATTACTCTTTCCAATTAATACATAGTCAATTAAATAGCAAATGAGTGTACCAAAATGTTTTGGACATAGGACATCCAGCAGTAGAAACCATACCAAAACAGACATGGAGCCTGGGTGGCTCTTCAGCTGGCTAGCTCCTGTCAAACCATCTACTCATACTAGTATGGAAAACGGATGTTAAATGATGATGGTGGTGGTGGTGGTGGCGGTAGTGGTGGTGGCGGCAGCAGTGATGAGGAGGCAAAGAAGGAGGAGGATTAGAGTATGGAAAACCTAAGTCTAAAATCACCAGGTGAGTTGCCAGTTTCAGCATTATTAATTTTGTTACATGCTATTTAGGATTCACATTCACATGCAAAAAATTGCTTGCAGTTGTATTCTTTATAATTATTCTAAAATTAAAGGAATGATTGTGAGTAATGATAGGACATTATTTTGAAAATTAATTAATTTGAGTCTTTGAAATATTATTCATCTTTTTCTATATTTTCTGAGAAACAGTCCTGCTTCCTGCCAGCTCACTTTTCAGTCAGATTTCTCATGTAAGAAGTGTTTGACTGTGGCATTTTGAATGCAGCTTATTCAGAGAAAAAGAGAGAAAATAGTTGCCCAAATTACTCCACTGTTAGATTAAATCTAAAACAATGTGGCTGCAAAGCAAGTTTCTGAAAATTGATCCTCAGTATATTACTGTTGCTTATTTTATCAACCATATCCTCAGAAGGAAGAAAGAAATCATCCAGAATATGAAGTTAACTCAGAATATAATGCAATGATATTCAAGAAAGCTGGGCACTAAGTTCATTTCTACAGGCTTCAACTACTATTTTTAAAAGAGAAAATTAATGGCAAACAAGATTTACGTCTTTTAATTGTTGATAAATAATTTTCATATTTTTTGGCGTCACATGATGTCCACTTATTATGTTTCTGTAGGCACAGCCAGTGTATTGTTGGTTATGGATTGTAAACATGTTACTGTTTATTCTTGTTGCATTCACTCGGTTTGCAAGCATCCCTGTTATATAAACATCTTCAAGCCAGAAAAGCTTTTCATTAAATGATTCTGCATATAATTCTGGTACTATGTCGCCTGAAATTAGATAAGCTGTCCCGGACATATAATCAGGAAACTCATTCTTTTGATATTTTGATATGGGTGTGTACCATTTTGATGAATTATGTCTGATTGGTACAACATGTTGAAAAAGTAAACCCATGATAAACCTAGAACGTTTCATGTTCATAAGTGTTTTTTCTAACAATGGAAGATTTATATACATATCATCATCTGTTTTCAACACAAATTTTACTTTCCTACATGAAGAACTCACCCAACGCAGATAAGCAATTGACTTTAAAGACAAGTTTTCATAATGATCAATATAGTTCTCTTGTACAATATCACCATATTTTACACTTTCTTCATGAATATCATCTTGAACACCAGGACTATGTGTAACACCTTCAAAAAAAACCATCTTAAAGTTTGAATTGTTCCTAGCATATTGACCCCAAGTCTCTCGTATGGTATTTCGACGCAGTATATTTATTGGGGCTGAACACACAGCAACAAGGATCTGAACGGAGTCAGAACAATTATTTGTCAAATGAATATATGAGAAATGATATGACTGTTGATATGTGACTGTAAACCACCAGCTTGAAAATATATCCTTGAAGGTTTCTGGAATGGTTTGGTACATTTGACTACTGTACACAAAAGTGGTTATAATTAATATTGTCATCCATATGAGAATTTTCTTTTTACCTGGAAATGATAAGAAATAAACATTTTACTTATATATATGTATTATTAAAAATCATTATCATTATTACTATTACTAACATACCTGTGTCGGCAAAAATGCTGAGTTTTATTAATAATAGAAAATGGCACATCAACACAATGGAGAAATCTTTCAATAATTGTCAGCAATAGAGTAAATATATCTACATACCCAGAATTGAAACATTTGAAGAATAAGGTACAACATCATGATTGAAAACTTCATTCATACAATGTATGTTTGTGTATATATACTCACACACACATATGTACATATATATAAATATATATGTACATATAAATACATATAAGCATACATACATATATATAAATATATATGTACATATAAATACATATAAGCATACATACATATATATATATATATATATATATATACACACACACATACATGTACATGTATATACATACATACGCACACATACATACACACACACACACACACACACACACACATATAGATATGTACATATTTATGCCACCACAATATATATATATATATATTGATAAAAATGGTAAGACAACAAAAGAAAGAAAGAGACCTCGATATTATGTAAATAGAGGAATTTATCTGTAAATGTAATATGTGACAATTATTCGGTAGCCATGATAAAACTCCGAGTTTCGGATGCCAAGGTGAAAATCCACGCCACAATCTCTTCAGTTATCTGGCCATCGGGAAAATGCTATGAAAAATGACAGTTATACAAAGGAAAATTACTGTATGATTGACCGTTAAGACAAAAGAGCTATTTGAATGACCGCTAAGTAAGAGGAGGGAGTAAAAGTAAGGGGGTAAAAAAGTTCATAGTATTCGCATAAGCACGCCTATTCATACCTATATATATTTCTTTATTGCCCACAAGGGGCTAAACATAGAGGAGACAAACAAAGGGATTAAGTCAACTACATCGACCCCAGTGCGTAACTGGTACTTTATTTATCGACCCCGAAAAGATGAAAGGCAAAGTCGACCTCGGCAGAATTTGAACTCAGAACGTAGCGACAGACGAAATACTGCTGAGCATTTCACCCGGCGTGCTAACGTTTCTGCCATCTCGCCGCCTGTTGTTCATATCTATATATGCGCGCCCTCACACCCACGTGCGTGCACCATTCATCCACCTTCACTTGAAAATGTACACATCCTCACTCTCACCATTCGCTAAATGTCTATGTATATACATACACACACACGAGCACCATAAAGGTTCATACACACATCTATATACGCACAAGCACAAGAAGAAACAGGGCTAAGGGTAACAATACAGAAAAAGGCATAAGGGAGTATACAAAGAGTAAACCACGTCTATATATGCACATACCCTTATGCACGCACACACACATGGCTTTTTTTCGCACATACCCGCATACACATGCGCGCACAAAAAGGATCATATATACGTCTGTATGCGCACATACACAAGAAAAAACAGGGCTAAAGACAAAAATACAGGAAAATTTGTAAAATACATCTATATACGCATGTATTCGCATGCACGCACACATGTATATATGCACATACCCACACACATGCACACATCTATATATGCACATACCTGCACACACGCACACATCCACATGCGCACACAAAAGATTCCATATACACATCTATATGCGCACAGGGAAAAATGCAGGGTGAAAGGTAGAATACAAAAAAAATTATGTGTAAAAAATATATAAGCAATAAACCTATAAACCAATATCTCTATAAATATGTAAGAAATATATGTATCAAAAATATAAATAAAAATATATAAGAAATATAAGTAAAAAGTATAAAGAGATGAAAAGCTTGTGCGTGGACACAATATTGAAAACAAGTTCTATCTGTAGTCTCGGGGGGACCAAAAACGTAACAAATATTTGGCATGATCCAAAATGTTCAGTTCTTGAATTCAGACATGTACGGGGTCTAAGCTGCTTTTCCAGATGAGCCATCTTTCCATATGACATAGACCACACTTTCCACTGCCGTTGGGCTTACACTTGGCTAAAATCTTCCAATGGATGTTGTAACTTTATCTTTTTAATGACCATATATGACTGGATAATTTGGTCGTTTTCCTTTTATCCCAGTGCCTAAAGCTCAAGGTGTGATTATTGAACCTGGCCTTGAAATTACCCTCTGTGAGGCCCACATATTTCTTCGTCGAAACCGTGTCTTTAGTTGGTATAGAGTCCACAGTTGCTTCGTAAATGATGGTCTTGGACATGCAAGCTCCATTTAGCAGGCACAAATTTTTATCCCTGCATGAACAGCTGGTTTCGTATTGTGGTTTTGTGTGTTGTGTGCAATTATATTTTTAAAATTGGTAGTTGAGCTGAAACTGATTTTTAAGTTGTGTCTATTGAAGAGCTTCCTATAAGTATGGTTGACTGGAAAATGTCTATCTATCAGTGCTAAGAAATACTTGCCTATATTGAAGGTCACCTCGGGTGAGTAGGGGTGTGTGAACCAGATGGTTTTCCTATTCCTATGTTTCCTCTTCTTTATTGTTGGGCTGGTAGCAGGTGTATAGGTTATTTCCTCTTTTAGTGCTTTATTATATACTGGGGCAACGCTATTAAAAATGTCCTTATCGGAGGAGAGGCTAGAAATTCTCTTGCTACTGTTTTTAATTAAATTTTTCTTGCTAATGTTTTTCAAGTGAGGGTGGATAAATGTATACTTTTAGGTGCACGGACGTGGGTGTGTGGGTGCACATGTGTAGGTATGAACAGGTGCGCTTATGCGAATACTATGAACTTTTTTGCCTCCTTACTTTTACTCCCTCCCCTTACAAAGAAGTCATTCAAATAGCTCTTTTGTCTTAATAACGGTCAATCACACAGTAATTTCCCTTTGTATAACAGTCATTTTTCATAGCATTTTTCCGATGGCTAGATAACTGAAGAGATGGTGGCGTGGATTTCCAGCTCGGCATCCGAAACTCGGAGTTTTATCATGGCTACCGAATAATTGTCACATATTACATTTACAGATATATATATATATATATAAGTTCAGCAAAATTTAGATTCAAATGAATATGGTACTTAAGTTAGATGCACCAGAATTTTGTATGGTGTTATCCATATAAATCCATGAGGTGATTATAATCAAAATAAGCAACAAGAATAACTTCGGTTTGTTGCTTATTTTGATTTTATATATATATATATATATATATATATATATATAAGCAATAATAAATCTCTGAACGAGGTATAAACAGTAACTGCACAACAATGTGAGGGATATTTGCCATCTCAATATGGCTAACCACTAAGGGTGGGTATTACTGTAGCTTTTAGCCCCAGGAGAACATCGTCTCCAGCTGGCTTTAGGCACACTTTCTGTGCCTTAAGGTATTTGCAAAGGGAGGTCATCCTTAGCATAAAATCACAGAAAACCTTGGGATCCTGCTTTCTACATTTAATAGTCATTGTGCAATTCACTGGTGAGGGGAAGGAGTCCACATCACCTCACGCAGGTCAATCAGAGCCTTTGCTGTGTTAAGAGAAGTGTAGAGTATAATCTCATTGCAAACCACTGATATAGCAGGACAAGTTGATGTCAGTCCCAGAACAGCTGTCAGGTATCTCCACAAATTTACCTACTGTGGCAGAGCAGCAAGAAGGAAGCCACTTCTTCAACCAGTCAATACCAAGCAGAGAAAAGATTTCACCAGTAAGATAGTGGAGAGGCCACTAGCATTTTGGGACAATGTTATATTCTCTGATGAATCCAGATTTGATGTATTTTCTAACAGTGGTCACATGTGGGTCTAGAGACTCTGTGGTCAAGAACTTGACATGAAAAGATTGCAGTCAACAATGAAACATAGCAGCTATTCTGTGATGATCTGAGGAGCAATGGTCAATCAGAGCCAGTGGAGTGTGAGGGAAACATAAACTCAGATAAGTTTGTGTCCATATTGCAGGAAAGATTCCTTCCAATCTTCTCCAATGGTGAAATTATTACAGAAGATGGTGTTCCTTGTTACATAGCAAAAAAGACCCAGGATTGGTTGGAAGAAGTGGCATTAAAAAGCTTCCATAGCCAAGTCAGTCACCAGATATGAACTTTATTGAACATCTCTGGGGCATAATGAACAGAACACTTCATAAAAAGAACAATAAAGCATCCTCAATTCTATATACCAGTGTAAAATAAGTACTCATAATAAAGTACGATTTTACATCGAAAGCATGTCGTTACTGTTGTCTAAAAGAATTTCTATCCATTACTCAACATTTAGGGATAGGAATAAATGTAACAGTACAGGGCTCAGTAAATTAATTTGGGACCTAAAAGACCACAATGAACAATTTAATTTAGAATGGTTGATTCTCTCAATCTCGATACCTTATGACAAAGGCAAGGAATTCTGTCTTCTCTGTAATTCTGAACTATTTTTCATTATTTTTTCTAAAAATCCCCTAGTAAACATGGTTATAGAGCGTGCATACCGATGTAAACATTGGCAAAAACACACCTTTAGTTCATATAAGTAATCTCTATCATTATATATAATTTAAACATTAATTTTCTTTTTATATTTAACATTCACTAAAAAAAATATTCCTCCTCTTTCACTATACATATACATCATTTTCTGTTAAAATGTCTTATTGACGAGTTTCATTTCTTCACTTCCCTGAAGAGAAGATTACATTGTTTTACACCATTTATTCCTTTGGAATAATATCAGTGAAATCTTCGAAACATGTGTCAGAAGTAAATGTATTTGAATTATACCTGCGTTAAACTCCATTTATTTATATACTAGCAAAGATACCTGGCGTTGCCCGTGTTACATGCAATTGAAGAATTAGACTTTTCTGTTATATTTTCTGTAATGAAGTGGAATATCTATGTTTCGAATTTCATCAAAATTGCAGATGAGGGTTATTTCCCTCTTTACACACCCTAAAAAAATTGTTGAATTGTTGAGAATCTTTTTAACTTGGGTCTTATATCTATTGTTTGAATTTCTTTGAAATAGGAAATATATGTTCACTGGGTTTGTAAAAGAGAGCAAAGCTACAGGAAACCAAAAAAATGAATGATCACAATAAGCAGTCAGCTACCCAACCCTAGTCGTTACCACTCCCAATGTAGGATTCCTCACCATCCAGGTGACAGGCACAGCCATAAGATTCATTACGAATCTATAGCGATTGGAAGGGTGTGACCCAACTGAAATAAACATTAACAACTGTGTGACGTGAGGGCTAAGGAGAAATGAAAGTGTCACCTCTGGAGTTTGCAAATGACCACTACACTGACAGGTAACTGGACAGAATAAATTTACAATCTATATATGTCTTTAAATAACCAGTCATTCATCTGGGAAGGCCTTGAAATCAATGTTACCATCTGGGGACTATGTGTGACCCAGTGATAATAAAAAGACTGAAAGGATGTCTGCAATCATATAGCTTTACTCAACACTTTGCAACTGAATCAGTGGAGGCAAAGATGCCTCTCATTTACTTGACAATTTATGCACCACATTGCAGAAATCACAATCTAAATATATCTCAGAGTAAACTCTTACACTGTTGTACCATTGAATTACAAATAATGCTCATCTTTTATGCTTGGGTAACCCTACAGCTTCCAAGAGTACAACTGTATTCATATTTGCTTAGATAAAAAGACAAAATTGTGGGTGTTAAGTTCCCATGGAGGGGTCTTTCTAACTTGTAAGAAGATGAAATTTTATAAATATTACTTCAATTGTGTCTAATATCTATGGTTAAAATTTCATCAACAGCAAAAATATATGAATTCTCATGGGGGTTATGGCCTTTATGCATAGAATATAATTTCCAAATTTCATAAAGATCCACAGTAATTTTGACCTAGTTTTGGATCATAAAAGAAATGACTAAAATTTGGGAGATAAGGCCCCCATTAGGGTGTTATACACACACACACACACACACACACAAAGATAAATTGATAGATACAACTGAGTGGGAAAACAAAAATATGAGACACAGCCAAGTGGTTTTCTTTATGTTGGTAAGCCTAGTACTTATTCTATTAGTTTGTTCTTGTGAAACCAGTAAGTTATGGGGATGTAAATAAATGAACGGCAGTTGTGAAGCAGTGATGAGGGCAAAACACAGAGACAAAGACACACACATACAGTTACATATACACATACATATAGATATGATTGATTTGCTTCAGTTCCTGTCTACGAAATCCATATATATATATATATATATTTATACGAAATAAGAAAATGGAGAAATACACCTTAATCAATAATCAACTACCAGATAATACCCATTCACATAATTTATTAACCAACTACATATGAACATCAAGATCAAACATAATAGTACAGAACAAAACAGTGCACATCAATGAGTAATATGATACAATAAATACAATATGAATGAATAAATATATATAGATAAATATAAATATAAATATAAACTATATCTTATAGCTGTTTCAGCCATGCAGATATGAGTATCTCATTTTGCTCATATTAGCCAGGTGTGATAAGTAATTATGTAGTTATAAATGAGACACTTACAAATATATCCCAAGGCCTCTTCAGAGATTATAAAGTACAATCCAAATATGAATATCAGAGAAGGTACACCTATACAAGAATGAGTACAAGTACATAACATAATATACACATACATATAAGTGTATATACACATGCACCTATATATATATATATACACACGTATATACATAATTTCTTATTTTGTATTATGAATTTGTGGTAAAACATTTGACCTTCGCCCATATAATACAATAAATGAATTAATTGCATCGCAATTCGTAACATTTATGTATTAACTTTGTTGGGTGCTTTACTGGCAGTATATTGGATATATGTTATCCCATGGTGGGTTGCACCCACAACCCCTATCTCAATTTGTAATTATATATATATATATATAATATATATATATATATATATTATATATATATATATAATATATATATATATATATATATTATATATATACATATATATTATATATATATTATATATTATATATATATATATAGGATCAGAATCGAAATCGATCAATGGAAATTGCAGATGTGTTACCAGTGCCGGTGGCATGTAAGAGAACCTTCCGTTTCCCGACCGTTGCCAGCGCTGCCCCGACTGGCCTCGTGCTGGTGGCACGTAAAAAGCACCATCCGTTCGTGTCTGTTGCCAGCCTCGCCTGGCCCTCGTGCCAGTGGCACATAAAAAGCACCATCCGTTCGTGGCCGTTTGCCAGCTCTGTCTGGCACCTGTTGGGTGGCACGTAAAAAGCACCCACTACACTCATGGAGTGGTTGGCGTTAGGAAGGGCATCCAGCCGTAGAAACACTGGCAGATTTGACTGGGCCTGATGAAGCCTTCTGGCTTCACAGACCCCAGTAGAACCGTCCAACCCATGCTAGCATGGAAAACGGACGCTAAACGATGATGATGATGATGATGATATATATATATTATATATATATATATATATATATATATATATATATATATATATATATATATATATATATATATATATATATATATATATACATGTAAATTTAAAATAATAAGGGTGAAAAATTGAATATTAATTTGCTTAAATTGAATTTAAAACCAGTGGTGTAGCATATAAGACCATAACCAATCTTCTAGCATGGACCCTAAGTAAGGCATGTGTAAATTTTGAATGTAATTGGTTGTGTAGTTCTCAAGTTTTAGGGATTCACACAGACAGACAGGTATAGCAGAAAACACATGCCAAGTTACCACACAGTGGGATTGAACTCAGGACCATGTGTTTTGGAACCAAATTTCTTACCACACAGCCACACCTGCACTTATGTATGTGTGTGTATGTGTGCATGGGTGTATATATGTATGCATGTATATATGTATATATATATGTGTACATATTACATGTACATCTATATATATATATACAACTACACATACATGTATACTTATATATCTATATCTATAGAAATACATCTATACATATACATGTATACATATAGAGCTATACATATACGCCTTCAGGTAGATGGCCCTGCTCGATCTGTAGAAAAGGTGTAGGTAGAAACTCTATAAAATGGACCAAGTGTAAGCTATGGACACATAAGAGGTGCAGCAATGTCAAAGGAAGGCTAACTGGGAAGATAGTTTTTGTATGTGGCAGATGCTCAGGAACAATAAACACTGGAAATGCTCTGAGACCAACTTCTGTCACTTTCCAGGGAGAAAAACTAGAAATAGTTGATAGCTTCCGTTACCTAGGTGACCAAGTCAGTAGCGGGGGTGGGTGTGCTGAAAGTGTAACTGCTAGAGTAAGAATAGCTTGGGCAAAGTTCAGAGAGCTCTTACCTCTGCTGGTGACAAAAGGCCTCTCGCTCAGAGCAAAAGGCAGACTGTATGACGCGTGTGTACGAACAGCCATGCTACATGGAAGTGAAACATGGGCCATGACTGCTGAGGATATGCGTAAGCTCGCAAGAAATGAAGCCAGTATGCTCCGATGGATGTGTAATGTCAGTGTTCATACTCGACAGAGTGTAAGTACCTTGAGAGAAAAGCTGGACCTAAGAAGCATCAGATGTGGTGTGCAAGAGAGACGTTTGCGCTGGTATGGTCATGTGGCGAGAATGGATGAAGATAGTTGTGTGATAAAGTGCCACACCCTAGCGGATGAGGGAACCTGTGGAAGAGGCAGACCCAGGAAAACCTGGGACGAGGTGGTGAAGCACGACCTTCGAACTTTAGGTCTCACTGAGGAAATGACTAGAGACCGAGACCTCTGGAAGTATGCTGTGCGTGAGAAGACCCGGCAGGACAAGTGAGACCATAACCCGTGGCCTTCTACACGGGATGTAGCCAGTCCACTTATGCATACCTTCCCTTCTTGGGACACAAAACTCTACTTATGAAGACCTGTTGAGGCAAGTGAGAATCAGAATCAGAATCGAAATCGATCAATGGAAATTGCAGGTGAGATACCAGTGCCGGTGGCACGTGAGAGAACCATCCAAATGTGGCCATTGCCAGCACTGCCCCGACTGGCCTCGTGCCGGTGGCACATAAAAAGCACCATCTGTTCATGGCCGTTGCCAGCCCCGCCTGGCCCCCATGCCGGTGGCACATAAAAAGCACCATCCGATCGTGGCCATTTGCCAGACGAGTCTGGCAACTGTGCTGGTGGCACGTATAAGCACCCACTACACTCACGGAGTGGTTGGCATTAGAAAGGGCATCCAGCCATAGAAACATTGCCAGATCAGACTGGGCCTGGTGCAGCTTTCTGGCTTCCCAGACCCCAGTTGAACCATCCAACCCATGCTAGCATGGAAAGCGGATGCTAAACGATGATGATGATGATGTATACATATACATGTATATATATATACTTTATTTAAAGCAGAAGAAATAGGAGAAAGAAAGATCCCGAGGTGGGAGGACAGAGGGAAAAAAAATGCAAGTGGTCTTCACGAGGTCACATATATATATAACCATTAACGGTAGGAACTTCTATAAAAGCTCAATATATATTTTTTTGTATATAAATAAAAAAGGCAGGCAACAGGTTGCTTAGCGACATACCAAAAAAATTAGAAATAGCAGTCAAAAACTGTTTATTTCTATTTTCTACAAATAAGACTCCACATACAACATATCCCTGTAATTCACATATGCAAAGCAGAAGGAAGAAATAATGAAAACAAAGTCTAATGGTTATTTACGAATTCCTACCGCTAATGGTTATATTTACATGCTGAAATCTACCAGTAAATAATTGTTGGTTTTTTAAAAACCATTAAAACTATTATTTACTCTTATTATATTACTAATATATATATATATATATATATATATATATATATATATATATATACACATCCACATATATACATGTATATATATATATACATCCATATATATACATATATATATATATATTTATATATATATACATCTATATATATATATGTATATATATATATATATATATATATACATGTAAATTTAAATTTAAAATAATAAGGGTGAAAAATTGAATATTAATTTGATTAATATGAATTTAAAACCAGTGGTGTGGAGAAGATATGATATTGCTGTGGTCTCGCTCTAGGCAAAGAGTTAAAAGATTTTTGCCCATGACACTACATGGACCCTAAGGAAGGCATGTGTAAAATTTGAATGAAATTGGTTGTGTAGTTCTCAAGTTTTAGGGATTCACACAGACAGACACACATTCTCAGTTTTATATATATAGATTATACAAAAAATTCCACATAAACCCGAAGTTTCTACCTTTAAAAACAAGGAGTTACAACCTCTTTACTTGTGTGATATTTTGCTACCCTGGTAACTATTTATCTATTTTTTCCATGTTAATTGTTAACAAGGGAAAAATACATTCATCAATTTATATATACTTTAATCAGGTTTATTTATAACCTGCTAACAAAATAGTAACAGCATATGGAGTTATTTAATATTAACACATCTCTGAAGGATATTCCCATTCCACCTAAGAATGCTTTCCTTAAACAACTTGTCAATAAGATAAATTCTAAGAAATTTCTAAGAAATTAAACTCATTAGATTTTAACTGGACTATATATTATTGCTGCTGGGAGCTGGTGCACCAATTGTCGTTAAGTCAATTAGTCATAAGTTGGATAGATTGTAAGTTGATGACAACCTGTATATACATATATATACATACATACATGCATATATATATATATATATATATATATACACACACACACACACACACACACACACACACATATATATATATATATATATATATATATATATATATATATATATATATATATATATATATATACATACATATATACTATGGTACTCTACCAGTTATGATGACAAGGGTTCCAGTTGATCCAATCAACGGAACAGCCTGCTCGTGAAATTAACATGTAAGTGGCTGAACACTCCACAGACATGTGTACGCTTAATGTAGTTCTCAGAGAGATTCAGCATGATACAGAGTGTGACGAGGCTGGTCCTTTTGAAATACAGGTACAACAGAAATAGGAAGAAAAAGAGAAAGTTGTGGTGAAAGAGTACAGCTGAGTTCGCCACCACCCCCTGCCAGAGCCTCGTGGAGCTTTATGTGTTTTTGCTAATAAACATTCACAACACCTGGTCTGGGAGTCAAAACCATGATCCTATGGCCACGAGTCCGCTGCCCTAACCATTGGGCCATTGCGCCTCCACCATATATATATATATATATACATACATACATATATACATACACATGTACATACAAACACAAATACACACACACACACACATACATACATACACACATACATGCATACATACACACATACATACATACATACGTACATACATACATACATACATACATACATACATACATACATATGTAAGAATTAACACTTCCTTCTCCAAGCCTAGATTTGAAACTGAATCCAAGAATTCTCGGTCCTCCAAACCACGATGATCAACAGGCGTGAAAAAAGTTTTTCTTTGTCTTGTCAAAAATTGATTGATCATCTCCCTTTGACCTGCGACCCCAGCATGTCAGGCACTGACCTATTTAAGTACAAACTCTGCTGCAGTATGTCTGTCTTTCTAGCTGCCACAAATATTATAAAACTGTGGTGAAACAAGAGAGGCAAGCAGACAGACGAGATAGATCTGTCTACGACCCAAGGTTTTGGCAGACCGCAGGGACAGAGAGAAATGTTTGAAGTGCCGATACACTACTGTAGTGGTTCCCAAACTATGAGTCGCGACCCACAGATGGGTCACGAACGGAATCTTAGTGGGTCACAAAAAGTTATAAAATTGCGCATTAGCTTTGATTAACTGCTGTCTATTGAGATAGTTCAAGACTTCAAGTGGGTCGTCATAAACTGGTGTGATAAATAGTGGGTCGCGACTCTAAAACGTTTGGGAACCACTGCACTACTGTTTCGAATGAACCACGCACACACGCAAACATATTCATTCCTAATATGACTTCCACGAATGTACTCTGTATTTCTAGCAACTCATAGAAGTTGCCTACATTTTGTATGTAGTGTACCTCTAACGAATCAAGTCCTGTAAATAAATTCTTTTCAATTATGAATCGGTTTACGTATTTGTTTACATACACACTTAACCACTACACATACATACATACATACATATATCATCAGTAGTTTGTATATCCGAAAAAGAAGCACACTCTAAAACATTAGACCAGTAATATATTTATAGAAGGTTGACTGGCCATAACAATCAAACATATATATATATATATATATATATAAGACAAGGCATAAATAATGGTCATTACATAATACATCATTGTAGTAATTTTGACTTACAGCTGTTTTCCATTGTCATGATAAGTTTGTTATTGTTTTAGTCAATAGGCTCATTGATCAGTTGAGAAAAATTTAATGACCTAAAGATGAGATATCAGTTTTGTCAGAGTCATTGAAGTAGTAGTAGAAGTAGAAGTAGAAGTAGTAGTAGTAGTAGTAGTAGTAGTAGTAGTAGTAGTAGGTGGTAATGGTGATGAATTTTTCAACTAATGTATTTCCTGTTGGATCCAGTTTATCTAGGGTTGGTACTGAAGGAAAGCATGTACGTCACATAATTTTCTGCCATCTGTTTAAATTTGTAACTTAGTATCTTAATGCTTATTTGTGAGAGTATGCTGAAGCCTTAACAAAAGCTTTTGAGATTCAAAATAGCAAAATTATAAGAAAATAAACAGAACAAAATCTGCATAAATCATTAAGAAACAATCCTTAGAGAGTAAACCGCTAGCTCCTGGGAAGCAGTTATCTTATTAGAATAGATCTAACCACTATAAAAAAAAAATTGTTCTCACAAACAAATCATATAACTGAACAAGGAAGTAATCACAAAAGGTTTAAAAGAAGAACCAGTGTGTGTCTAAATGCTGGGAAAATTGTCTTAATTAGATGTACCAGATAAAAACCAGTTCAGAAAATGTTTATGGAGCTTTATTTGGGTATAAATATATTTTTCTTCTTTTTAGCATGACTTTCATTGTAATTTTACTTCAACTATTTTCAGCTTTATCTCTTATTATACATATATACAATATATATAATTTTGTTAAGATAATTATAATTACCTGTTTCTCTTCATTTTCTCAACCTGCTTAATCTCATTCTTATTACCATTATTTTCGTCCTTCTGTCCCCACACCAAACTTTGCTTCTTCACGTTGCACCCACCCTCACCATCAATACCAGATATCTCTTTCTTTCCAACTATCTACACTGGATATCCCTTCTCCCACCACCATTACCTGTGTCTATTCTCCTAACCCCTCCTCCTCACTGTCCAATTGTCCTCTAACCTATATGTCCCCAATTCTTCCTCTCTTTTGTCAGAAACTTCCATTAGTAAATCTCTAAATTTTTGACTGTTTGCTGGGTCTTTGAGCTTCCATAGTCTTCTTTTCCAGATTGGTTTATTTCTCTGAGTCTTTCTAGCTCTAATTCTGAATTCACTAACCAGTAACTCATGTTGGGTTGTATACTCTTCACCTAGGAAAGACTTTGCATTTTTAAGCATCCATCTATCTTGTTGCCAGGTGAGGAGGTAGTCAATCTGGCTTATGTGCTCACCAGACTGATAAGTGATTGGGTAGCTGGCTGGCTTTTTGAAGTTAGTGTTGTAGATCATCAGATCATTTGCATCACAGAACTCCAGCAGTCTTGTTCTCTCCTCATTTCAAGGTCCAAAACCATAGCCCCCATGCACCTTGAATCTCTGTCACTTACCCATGAGGAATCTAGCTGAAGTTCCCCTCCATCTTACTTCTTCCACACTAAACACAACATGGCATTGCTCCAACACTTCAATCATCTCCCCATTCCTTCCTTTCATTGTGCCAACATTGATGGTAGCAGCCTTGAGATTGAGTACTTGAGAATGGTGGCAGCAAAAATACTTACCAGCTAGCATAGAGCTTTGGTACATTCAGTGAATTACAATAAATCAGTTTCCCCACCTCATCCAACATCTAGAGCGAGAGCTAACAAGTGGCTATGAAATAGGGTGGTTACATAGGCCAGTTTAAGTATATGCCTAAATATTTATACATGAGGTACCTTTAACTGTATGTGACATTCATCAGGGCACCTATATGAGGGCATAAGATATATAATGAAAATATGTAGTCACACACACAGCACAGGAAATGTATGAGTTACCAGGTGAAAATGTTAATATATGAATTAAAATGTTGGTGGAAGGTAGGTGGGCACAACGGGTGTGCAAAATGGATGTTGAGCACAGGCCTTGTGAAAACTAAGTTTACGCACCACATAGCTAGATGGGATCAGAAGAAAAGCTGTAGAATTTAATAATAATAATTATTATTATCATTAAAATATTAATACAAAATTAATATACATGTACATTTTAATCATTAAATTTATTGCATAACCATTTTGCAATGAGAGGAGGAGTCTGGCTGAAATTGAAATCAAATTACATGTGGCCTTTGCAACTAGATATTGAAAGAAATGGAGGAATCCTAGATTCATTGACTCAGTCACATTTAAATAATAATAATAATAATAACTTAGCTGTTGATTCAAGAAAGAGCAAGTGAGTGAGTTGTTGTTCATGAACATATATACTAGCAGTCACCTAGTCTGTACATATATACTAGCAGTCACTTGGTTTTTACCCCAGTCTCTACTGTACTCAAATGTATTCATAAGGCATCTATCATAATGGCCATATTTCAGATTGTAGTTAAAGGCTGCTAATCATCACTCTTTGGGAAGAAAAGGTCTAAATTCCAACACTTGTTTTCTGAAGCAGGCTTTTCTACTGGCTTGAGACTCCAATCTCTGTTGTTTCTGCTCAAGTGTTTTGTTCCCTCAAGTGGGCTTGCCTGGTTGTTTCAAACTGAAGTTTTACTTCTCGTTGCTCTTATGTTTCCATGGCATTTCATTGTCTCTGATATTGGAGCCTGTGCTGCCTTTTTTCTTGTATGTCCTTGGCCCTTTGACTTTTGGAACATTAGGCTTCAGATGAATGAAAGTATTATGTTGTCTACTATACCCCTCAGAAGAGATAATTGGCAATTCGCTGTGCTGAAGAAGACCTGTCTACCACAGCAATTCTTCCATTATAGTCTGGAGGACAATGATGAATAGGAGGGAGTTGAGAATTGATTCTGGTTAACTCCTACCAGTAGCCTAAATTCATCCCTGTTATCATGGCTAACTCTTATCTTAAAGACAACACTTTTGCAATCAATTCATCTACTCCTAGCTTCCCCAGAGATCTCATATCACAGAGTGGAGGACCCTTCAGATCAATGAATGCCAAATTAACTAGAATCCTGGCAAGTCAATAAGAGCCACAAAACCAACAGTGTCTCAAGTCAAATTTTGTTCCTTGTTAACTGGGCTATAGCTTTCTCTGTAACTTTCACGACTTAGTCCAGCAGTTTGATATTTCAGTAAATGCTTCTATCTAAGGCATTTACTTTACCCCTGTAACAGCTAACTATAATGATGCAATGTCAGTCATTGAATATGACAACTTCCTATATAACCTGATTAACTATATGGGTGACAAACCTGTATCTTACTGTGTCAGATATTTTAAGCATCTTAACAGTAATTTCAGAAGGGCCAGGGACTTTCCCTGTTTACGGAGTCCTAATTACCTCATCTACCATACTGTTATCAACAAGGATAGCTGGTTCTGTTGGATTCACATTCTGAGGACCTTTTTTCTAGATATTCTCAATGTTTAATAACCTTTCAAAGTAGCACTTCCATGCCACATTCTTTTCGAGATTACTGAGTGCAAGCATACTTCTCACCCTCCCTTAAGAATAGAAGTGAGAAGATGAAAAGGGGTAGAAGAAAGTACTGTATGATTACAATTAGTTGAAATGTTACCAGGTTCATAAGGATTTCACACCTTGCATGCATGACTTATGCATGTATAAAATCTTGACATTGGTGGACTGTTACTTTGATGCAACAAATGTCTTATGTATATATACAAGTACCTATGTATATATGTATGTTCTAACTTTAAAAAACAGGCATTGCTGGGTACCACTGCTAAACTATACATGAAACTGTCTTTACATATGTCTGCTTTGTATTTAGAAACTATGAAACAATTACCTATAAAACATATATATTAGCTATCACACAGGAAAGTATTGTATAGCATAATTTTGAGAAATAGTGACCTAATCTCCTTTGAACCATGTCATGCAGTTTGTCAAGATGAGAGATGGAGAAAGATAGAAAGTTGAAATGAAATGATATTGGTAAAAAATGGAATCACAGAAAGTTGCGAAAGTATGGTAGTGTGAGTCAACAAAAGATTCTAAAATGTTAGTGTGATATCAAACTCTATTTTCCTTTCTGCTTCAATCTCACTTTAATCTTTTTCTCTTTCTCTTCGGCAGAGTACAGAAAGATATAGAGAATGAGAAACACACATGAAAAGAGAGATATGAAGATGGTGGCAGATCGACAACTGAAAACAGTTATAAAAATAGTTCTTTGCAAAACTCTTCTTGAATCAAACTCTACCAGCTTGAATAATGTTTGATATAGTAGCTAAGTCTGCTTGGTCAGAATTGACTTAGAAGCTAAAGAATTGCAATTATTCACCACCAAAAGACTTCAAATTTAAAAGAATCTAAATACAGAATCCTTAACTCTGCTTCCAAATATAGAACCACCTTATTTACAACAATATGCAAATAACAACTGATGTGCATATTCATATTCTGAAAGCACTAAAAATGTTGTCACATAAATGGAAGTTTTTTGGACTACTCTTGTTCTACTTACTAACATTACCAATAAAGCAAATAAATCAAATATGTCCATTATATTAAACAGACTCTGCCTACGCCAGTCCCAAGCCCAGATGAAAGAGGAGGGTTGGGCATAGGGCTAGCACCCCATCCTGTAAAAGTATCACAAACTACAGAAACGGTAACAAGAAATAATGATATAAAAATAAAACCCAAACTCCTTTTCTTTGGGCAAAGGAACGATTTTATGATGGTTGGAGATCAAAGCTGAAAGGAAGTATCCAGCCTGATGCCTGACTTCCTGACCCCCAAAACTCTTTGTAGATTTTGATGCTGGAATGTGAGAACCTTCTTTCAATAGGGAAAATTAGCACAGGTACTACATGAAATGAACAACTATCACCTGGATCTACTTGGAATAACCAAAGCAAGATGGACCAGGGAAGCAGAAAACCAGTTCTGGAGAAACTATTATATGGTCTGGTAGACAAGATGACACATCAGCAAGGTGTCACTCTCATTATTGGAAAGAAACATGTAAATACATTACTTCAATGGACTCTGATTAATGAACAATTACTACATGTCAGATTAAACTCACACTATACAAAATTATCTATTATAGTGTCTTATGCGCTCATTGAAGATTCTGAAGATGAGGACAAAGATAAATTTTACAATGTACTATGTTCAACATTGAAAAACATACCAAAACATGATGCGCTATTTTTAATGGAAGATTTCAACACAAGAGTTGGAAGCAACAATGGAAACAAAGAATGAATCACAGGACAGTGTGGAACGGGTCAGATCACAAAGGCAAACGCCTGACAGACATTTGTGAAGAAAGTAACCTGGTTGTAGGTGATACACTCTTTGAGCACAAGAATAAACATATGAGGGTGGATCAAAAAGTTCGCGGAATTTTTAAGAAATTAATTTATTTTACAAAAACAACATATATACGTGAGCTTATTTCTCAACATAGTTGCCATTCAAGTCAATGCACTTCTCAAGTCGATGTTTCCAAGTTCGAAGTCCGTTTTAAAAGAATTCTGGAGGATATTTTCAGAGCCAAGTAGTGGCACAGTGTTTTGCTTCTATGTCATTAAAATTGGTTCCTTTGACGATTTTTTTGAGTTTTGGAAAAAGGAAGAAGTCTGATGGAGCTAAATTGGGACTATATGGTGGGTGAGGAAGCACTTCCCATCAAAATTCTCGAAGGACATCTTGCGCAACCCTCGAAGAATGCGCTGGTACATTGTCATGATGAAACCATGAAGTTTCCCTTTCCGTTTTTTAATCAAAGCGTCCTTTAGCTTCCTTAAAACCTCAGCATAGTAAACTCCTGTTACTGTTCTTTGATTTTCAAGGTAATCTATCAGTATCACACCCTCTGAATCCCAGAAAACCGTGGCCATCACTTTTTGAGCCGACTTTTGAGATCTGAACTTGATGGGTCCTGAAGATCCACATGGGAGCCATTGCTCTGACTGATTTTTGGACTCAAGATCATACTGGTAAATCCAAGTCTCATCTCCGGTGATAATTTTCGCCAGAAATTGCTCTTCGTCTGCTTCAATTTTGTTCAATAATGTTAAGGAGAGATCACTTCGAAGATTTTGTTGATCAAGCTGCAACGCTTTTGGGACCCATCGTGCTGAAAGCTTGCTCAGTCCCAAATTATCATGAAGAATTGAATTTGCCGACCATAGGAAATGTCTATGGACGTAGCTATCTGATTGACAGTTATTCGCCGATCTTTTTCAATTAAATTTCGAGCAGCCTCGATGTTTGCATAATTTTTTTTGAGGTTCCTGGTCTTCCCGAGCAAGGATTGTCTTCAAAGTCATCTCTTCCTTCTTTGAATCGCTGAATCCACTTGTAGACTGTAGTCTCTTTTGGAGCACGAGTTCCATAAACTTTTTCCAAAGCCTCAATGATCTGTGTTCCTTTCCATTTGAGTTTTACCAAAAATTTGATATTCGACCTTACCTCAAAATATGTTTTCCATGGTCGAAAAAGTAGCTTCTCTTTTAGAGGGTCTGAACAATACAGAGGCTTCCATGAAACTGATTGCAGGTAACTAAAAGCAGGGTAAACACCCAGTGAAGTGTTCTGACATGCTATTAAAAAATTCTGTGAACTTTTTGATCCACCCTTGTAAGTTAAATTAGACAACACCTGATGGGAAAACAAAAAGCTAAATCGACCACATCATTTAGGGATCATCACCATAAATTTCAAATTTTGACACAAGGCTGCCAATTTTGGGGGACAAGTTGATTACATTGGCCCCTGTGTTTAACTGGTACTTATTTTATCAACCCTGGTAAGATGAAAAGCGAAGTTGACCTCAGCAGAATTTGAACTCAGAACATAAAGACGAATGAAATGTGGCTAAGTATTTTAGTCCAGCATGTTAACAATTCTGCCAGCTCACTGCCTTGTATAACAAAAATAATAATAATAATAATCCTTTCTACTACAGGCACAAAGCCTGAAATTTTGGGGGAGGAGGATAGTCAATTACACTGAGTCCAGTGTTTCACTGGTACTTAATTTATCAACCCTGGTGGAATTTGAACTCAGAACATAGCAACAAGCAAAATGCCACTAAGCATTTAGTCCAGTGTGCTAATGATTCTGCCAGCTTCCTGCCTTAATAATAACTAGCAGTATAGCCCAGCGTTGCCCAGGATTAAGTTAGGATTATTAAGTGATCAAGCGCTTTATTTCAAACCAAAATAAGTGACACCGACATCAAATTTGAGTGAAATCCGTTGAAATTGGTAAATGTTTGGCTGAAAATGGATTGTAGGCAATTTGATTGGGAAATCCCATAAGGAATTGGTGTATCGATTACTTCCACTCATCAATTGTTTTTTTTTTTTTAACTTAAAGCATTCAAAGATCCCATGAGTCCTAAGTAATGCTGGCATCAAGTTTGAACAAAATATGTCAAAATTGGTAAAAGTTATGGTTGAAAATGGGGTGTAGCCAATTTTAGTGGGAAATCCTATAAGGAATTGGTTTATCAATTTTTTATCCTGATTGAATGGAAAAGCCCAAATGGATGCCTGCCACTGATAGTGTTTGGCCTTGGGATTTGTTGATGGACATGGCAAAGCAAGGTCTCACCAGGAACTGCGATCTGCAGAAGTTAAACGGCATGTCTGACCCCAAGGAATAAAGCTGCATCCTTGAAATGAAAACATTTTCACCCCTCCCACACTCTGTCACAATGGTGGCCTCAATCAAGTGGGGCGTAGGGACTTGATTGTTAAGCGAGTCCTGTTGCACTGTTTAGGGGGAAGCAAGTTTCTGATTAACATAACTGGGTAACCAACCCTTAGCGTAAGAATGTGAGGTGGAAGCCCTGCTGGCTCCAATGAGTTGAGAAACTTGATAGGGTAATTGACAATGTCTTGGGGATCAGAGGTCCGGTCAATCGATTTGTAGATGCGCTCCTCACCTGGAATTCGGCTTATGAGCTGGTCGTTGATAGTACTGACAGCTACGTTTTTGGGGGCCTGGATGGTTCTTTCACTGAGCCAATTGAGGTCTGCATAATTACTTTCCCGATGGGGAACACTGTTTCCAAAAGATTGGAAGGGTTGTCTACGATGTTGCCCCTATCATTCCTAGGGACCTTGCCTTCTCCAAGGGCTAAAATGTCTTCAGCGAATGCTGCAGACGTGATCACCAAGCAAGTGCGCATGCATGTTTGTGCTCAGGCTTAAGGTCTTAACCCGGAGCCACAACGTGGATGACTTACGGCATGTATGCACTTCATCAGCCCAGCTCCCTTTAGGGATGACAGGAAGGGTTTGCCGGAAATCTCCTGAAAGCAATAGAGTTACACCACCCATAGAAGCTGTAGAATCCTTGATACCTTTCAGTGACCGGTCCAGTGCCTCAAGGGCACCCTTATTGGTCATTGTGCATTTGTCCCATACAATGAGATGGCACTGTCTAAGTACTTCAGCTTCTTCTGAATTTTTGCCAATGTTGCAAGTAGGAACCTCAGCCCTCACCAAATGTAAAGGCAGCTTGAATGTCAAGTGCGCTGTCCGACCTCCAAGCAATAACGTAGCAACAATTCCCGAGGAAGCAACGGCTAGTGCAATTTTTTCTCGTGACAAATCTTAGCAAGTATTAATTGTGTTACAAAGGATTTGCCGGTACCACTAGCAGCATCAAGGAAAAAAATGCTGCCCACCTGTTTTTCAATGGCACTGACGATGGTTTCGTATACCAGCCTCTGATCAGGGAGCAATTTTGGTTCATTTGCTCTCAGGTACTCTGCAAGGCCATCAGCGTCATATGACAACTCCAGAAGTAACTTTGGTGTGAGTGTGTTAACATCCTGTCGCAATGAGGATGGCAAACCGAATGTGTTCAATGCTGCCCCACCCATTTTGAGCAGGGTATCCTCGATTTCAATCAGCGCATATCTGGAGGATATTTATTGTCAACTGTCCGGGCTTATTGCTCTTAATTATGGTTGTCTCAATTTCCATGTGCTAGAATAAACATATGCTTAGTGAATTTGGTAATTTGTGATGTAATTGATGAATGTATCTTTTTCCAATCAGCCAAATAGCAGTTTAGATTCAGTCAAGGATGCTAATGTACAAATAGCAGCAATAATATCCCTTATATGTGAGCAGTATCATATTCTTACCAAAACATTTTAGAAGGTCAGTAATTGATCAGAACTGAAGTATTTTCTGGTTCTGAAAAAAAAAAGGACTTTAGTCACCATGAATTGTCAGAAATTTAATCAAGTCCAGCTATTATATCACTTTAAAGGTTTTGACTGTGGGTTAATGCAGAGGCAAGGGGTAGCATGAAATTTTTCCTTAATATATGTAGTGATTGAGTGTGTATGTTTTAAGGAGATGAGGTGTCACGTATCCATTGCAAATGTTTTTGAGGTGTTTAAGGAGGCATTGCAAGTCCAGCTTGAGTTTACATGAAGATGGTGCCTATGTGCAGAAGGTTAAGTAAGAAGAGTGATATCACTGCTGGAGTGCATACTGTGGGAAGTAACAGCATATCATTAATATATGGTAGAAACCAAACCTTGAGACACACAAAAATTGGTATGATTATAGACTAGAGTGAGTCCTGTTAACATATGCTACAAAGAATTAGTTTTATAGGAAATTTGAAAGTCAAGAAATAAGAGTTGTATCAAAGTCAAATATGACCAACTTAACATGAAGGTTTTTGTGCAGGAAAGGGTTAAAGGTTTTGCTCATGTCTTGAGTAACAACACTGATTTTACTGAAATTCTCAGGAATGAAAGATCACAGGTATATTATGTTGGAGAGCATGTATCCAATAGACCTGGTTCTGTAGAAATCACAGAAAAGGGAAATACACTTAAGATGATAGGCCAGTTGTTGGTGAAGTTAGAAGGGTGTGACTGTCTTAGGCATGTGTTGAGTTGCAAGGATATGCAGTTGACAGTATGTTTTCTTGACCAGCATCTTGGTACTATTAAGTCACCGTTGCAAATAATTTTGGAGAACTCCACTCATCCTAATTCATATTACTTTTGACTAAAATAGTAAGGTTGATATTTTCAGGAACTTATTTTTTCTTTTTAAATAAAAGGACAATAACAACGACAGCATTAAGCAACTCAAACATTTATCCAGGAATTCAAGCATTTATTCAGTTCAGAATGTGAAATTTTAAAAAAATAAAAAAAAAAGAATTTTAAATGATAAGGAATGGTTTATAATGAAATTGTGGTAATTACAATGGTTATTCTTCAATACTGGAAACTTCTCTTGGTTTGAATATCATCTAAAGTCTGTTGCAATTCCTCTTCTTCAAATCTTCCTTCCAAACTGGAAAATGGAAACAGAAGCATTTAAATATCTTTTTAGTAGCAATTCCTTAATAAATATTTTCAATGCTGTTGCAAGAAAATTCTAGATAAATGTAAATGAACTAATTAATTTGAATTAAAGACAGGGACTTGTCGTTAATAAAATATATAAGGAAATCCTTCTATCATCACAATTTTTGTTTTCATAACATTCAATGGAATTACAAGAGAGAATTTCTTTACTGGTCAATGAAATTCCAGTCAAAACACTCATATTTTATTGCAAACTTTATAAGACATTTTTGTTTGCTGGGGATAAGGCAGCACAGAAAGAAACAGAAACCAAGAAAATTCAAGAATAATACAAAGATGGGATCTTTTCGGTTTGAACAGCAGTTTTTCTAGCAGTGTCATATGAAATTGTCACCCATAATTATAACCCTAGTATCGATCTATTGCATTTCAATCTGTTTTAGGGTTAGGGGTGGGGGGAAGGGTATCTTTTTTTCTTCAGAAATGTAAATAAACCCAATCTGTTTCTTAAACAAGGGACATATTCATACAGCACAGAATGTTTTCACCTCAATAGACGTCATTGATTGGTTGAAATTGTAGAAATTGAAGAAAAAACAACAACAAATATCTTACAAACTATAGAATTTTCTCAATAAAGCCAAGAGAAAAATATGTTTTATAAACACATTCTACCAGTATATGAAGTTTAAAATTATTTTAAAAAACTGCCGTTCAAACCGAAAAGATCCCAAAGATGTTCTCAACAGAAAACGATTATGATCTGACTTAGCATCTATTCAGTGTCATTGCCCTCTTAGATAGGTTTGGGAGTCATGATTCAGTCATATATATCATTTGGTCAACATCTTTACAGAGTGTACTGGGTACATTTTTCAAGGTACCAACACTAAGCAAGTTAGTTTTCCGTAAGACTAAGGAGACTTCTCTCAAGTTTCTGTTCATTCAGCACAAATAATAGAGGCTTGAAATTTTCCAGTTAAATGGACAAACTCAACTCTAAGTTTCATTGATGCTGGTGAAGATTCTTAAAATTTAACATATTGAATAAATGAGATCTTAGTAGTGAGTGGCTGAGGAGTTAAAACTCGTTTCACTTACACCTAGATATTAATACAACCAATACATACACACCTTGGTATCAAGGATTTTGCTTCTTCAGCACTGTCTGGGCAGAGATTGGCTAATGCTGCCAGTTCAAATTTGTGTAAATTTTTCTGCAGTAGAAGACTGAAAGAAAAAGAAATCTAAAAAGTGAACCAACCCTACTATATAAAATCGTATACCAACAAAGAAATATAAGTCATTCAGAGAATTTTCATATAGTGAAGAGATTTCTATGTTCTAAACTATACATTAAATTATAATTAGGCGCAGGAGTGGCTGTGTGGTAAGTAGCTTGCTAACCAACCACATGGTTCCGGGTTCAGTCCCACTGCGTGGCATCTTGGGCAAGTGTCTTCTGCTATAGCCCCGGCCCGACCAATGCCTTGTGAGTGGATTTGGTAGACGGAAACTGAAAGAAGCCTGTCGTATATATGTATATATATGTATATGTATGTATGTGTTTGTGTGTCTGTGTTTGTCCCCCTAGCATTGCTTGACAACCGATGCTGGTGTGTTTACGTCCCCGTTACTTAGCAGTTCGGCAAAAGAGACTGATAGAATAAGTACTGGGCTTACAAAGAAAAAGTCCCGGGGTTGATTTGCTCAACTAAAGGCAGTGCTCCAGCATGGCCACAGTCAAATGACTGAAACATGTAAAAGAGTTATAAGATATGAACAAAGTTGTCCTATTGGGTTATACCTAATATATAACCTGATTTATAACCATAACCATCATCCAGACTTTGGAGTGTTTTTAGTGGAGTTCATTCTAGTGCAACCTCAGTTCCTTGCCAGCCCATACTTTTCTTGCAGTTATTCAGATTAAGTAACAATTTGGAGGGCCAGCAAATGTTATGGTTACTGTTCCTAACTAACTTTTAAAAAAGGTTTCATTAGAATATATCTAAAATTGAATGATTTTATTAATTTCTCCCTCCTTCTCTTCAGAGATTGTGGTTTTAGTTTAAGAAATATAGTAAATATAAATGAAAGTATTTTACTCTCAACACCTTTTAGCAAGCCCACTCTCAGCAACAGATTATATTTTTGGCATAAAAAATATTGTTAAATATAAACAAAAGGCCTTATTACCAATACCTTTGTTAGAAGAAAATGATAGAACATAAATATTTAATTTACCTTCTCACAGCAGAGATTGTTTCTCGGTTTTTAAATTTGCTAAAACGTTGTGTATACTGATGAGTCTTCATGAACACTTCAGATAATTCTTGTTCTTCTTCAGCACTTTCATTCTGTTGCTTCCTGATTCAAGAAAACAATCAATGTTTTTAGTTACTATTTTATTTTCACAAAATATATATTTTACAAATATTTATTAACTTACTGTATGAAATTAGGTTGTTACAGACTGTGTTTAAAATAAAAATTCTTTATATTTTAACAAGAAGACTAATCCAAAATGATTAAAATTATTTAATAAAGAAATTGGAAACTAAAATGCACAGGAAATAAAACAGATCAAATTAGATTAAGAACAAAAATTTAGTTTGTTATAACTTCAATATTAAACTGATGTTTTGAACATGACTTTATATCAAAAGGATTAATTTAAATATTAATTACAATGATGTTTAGACAAGTTTACAAATGTATAACTTTGTATGTAAATTTACCTTTGTTAGTCAGGTGACTAACATTTTGCATGAAAGATCAAATGCAATTAGAATCTCTCAACACATAAATTATAGAAAAATGAATGAAATCACAATATATTTAAAGTGGTATGACTTTGAGCACTAAATCACCCTAAGATTTAGTTCTCAGACCCATACTCTGCAGCAGGAGTATTAAGACCAGTCCTTCTGGTGGTATAAAATAAAAGCGTTCATGCAGCACCATGTTAAAGCACTTGTGCAGTGCTACATAAAAGCATCCAGCACACTTTGTAAAGTGATTGGTGTTAGGAAGAGTATCCAGCTGTAGAAACCATGCCAAATCGGACTGAGTCTGGTGCAGCTACTCAGCTTGCCAGCTCTGGTCAAACAGTCCAACCCATGCCAGCATGGATAACAGATGTTAATATGATGATGATGATGATAATTAATGGGCAAGTACATATGATTGATTAAATCTCAAAAAATTCTGCTAAAATTACAAACAAGTTTACTTTAGTTTGATCAAACTACAATGAAACCAATATAACAGTGAGGGTTTATTATAATAGTATACAGATAAGAACGAAATGTAACATGATCCATTATTTCATTAATAGGGAGAAAATATTTTATGTTTATTTCTGTTTATAAGGAAAATAGACAGCACTTCTATATCCAAATTAAATATATTAACTTTTAAACTTATGACAACAAAATTACATATTAAATAAGAATGCAACAGATATTTAGAAAATAAAATAATAAATAAAACAGTGTCAAAATTTCAAAATTACATACCTGTGCTCTAAAAGCATATGTACTTCTGATATTAACAAAGTCTCAGCAGACTCAAATTCTGAAATAATAGTATAATAGAAATAATCAGGACGGTTTTAATTCAATATTTTATTTACTACTAGCAGTATCGCCCGGCGTTGCTCGGGTTTGTAAGGGAAATAACTATATAAGCATTTTCAGAGAGTTACTTCCTTTATAGATGCCAATTCGGGCTTTCTTAGCCATTTCTGTTTTGGTGTCTTCAAGCCATGAAGTCGTTGTTCTAAAAGAACGCTGGTCTCCTTGACAACGCATTACGACGTTGATTTCTTTAAACTCCCTTCCCCACAGCTTCACGAGGGAGGGAAGAAGGAGGAGAAGCAAACACAGGTGCAGGTGTTTGAGCGTGGACGCCAACTCCGCCGCCATCGACACACGAAAAATTATGCATTAAAATGGAATAAAAAATGTTAAATTATTTTTAAAATCGTAGACGCGCGCTAATAGCCAGACGGGCTCGATATTAATCACGACTACAAGATACCCGAATTTGGTTAAACTGTACCGCAAAATGTGGGAGGAGTTAGGAATCTAAATCGTAGGAGACAGACACTCACACAACTACAGTTTTATATATATAGATTTTAAATTCATTTTCTATACTTTCTCGAGGGTAATTGTTTATTTATTGGATCAATTGTTCATACAGCTTGATAATGTCCTCTTTAATGTAATCACACAATAGTAAAGTAGGGCATGGTGTTTGCACACTTCCCCCAGTCACCCATCTCTACTAGTTTCTTCTCCTAACTCTACACTCATTACTAGACATATTCTTTACTCCTCAGTGCATAAACCCTCTGGAAATTCCTCTCCTGTCTGCATTCATTTGCAGATGTTCAAACTGAACTTCAACTATATCAATTTCTTTGGTAGCTACTAAATCCCCTGATCAACAAGAGATGAGAATGCTTCCAATTCACTGTTTTGATAGAAAATGTCAAATGTGTCATACCAATATCAAAGATGTTGCTCACAACATCACAACTGCCCCAAAGTAGTACCTTCCCATGAGACATGACATTAATGATATTGTCAAAATGATTTACAATACTGTTCATAGGAACAACTGACCTGATCATACCAAAGAAACCTCAAAACTAGAATGTAATAGAAATTTAGGGTTTTATAACAAATCAAATTAACTCATGTCCTCTAAAATCCCATCGATAAATGATACCAGTAAATGAAGTTTTGCAAAGCATTCCAAGAATTCTTCATTTAAATCTCAAAGAACAGTGTCTCTCAATGGGAAGTGGGTAACTGAGGGGATTGAAAAGGGAGCAAGCGAGTTGCTATGTTTAATAAACATTGATGGTTTAAAATTTTTCAAACTTGTCTAAGGAAGATGAATTTTATGGATGCAAACTATTGTCATCTCGTGATTGAAGAAATAGGGTCCCTAATATGGAAGGTGGGGACTGATATTTGTGAATTTCAGAACTACTGCCCTAAAAGGAATATATACCATCATGTTCACATACAGTATACATACATCAAAACAAAGTATACTCACCTGTACAAAAGCAATAGGAATACATTCATTACATTAATGCAAGCACATTCGCACATATACAAATAGCTACAAAATAACCATACACAAATTCGCATATTTAGAAATCCTGGAATTGTCTTGACTCAAACAAAGAAAACTGATCAGTTAAGTGATTGGATTGAATTCGGCGAAGGTTTTAAATGGATCTCTAAGAAAAAACATAGCAGCAACAGATACAATTTAGCGAAACTTCATTACCTTTGCATCAGGGTAAAGGGTAAAGACCCCCTTCGGTCATGAATGACCATGGGATTGCACCTAGAAAGTTATCCTCCTAGACACAAGTCCGGGCAAGGTTGTTTATGGAAGGCCAGCAGTCGCCCATGCATACCAGCCTCCCCTCTCCACGCCACCAGTGTTATCCAAGGGAAAGACAAAGGTCGATACAGCTTGGCACCAGTGACGTCGCAGCTCATTTCTACAGCTGAGTGAACTGGAGCAACGTGAAATAAAGTACCTTGCTCGAGAACACAACACGCAGCCCGGTCGGGGATTCGAGCTCACAACCTCACGATCGTAAGCTCGACGCTCTAACCACTGAGCCATGCGCCTTCACATCCCTTTGCATCAAGGGATAATATATGTCCAAAAGCACGAACAGGGATAAAGTATAGTTTTATGGGCATAACTGCAGATTTCTACCCCACCAACTTTGGAGAAAATGAAACAAATATGGACGACTTGTTCTGAAACACCCCTGAGTGGGGAACAGTTCTCAAAAATAACTCCCAAAATCCCTATGTCCTTGGAATCTACATAGTCCGAGGTATATTTGTAGAGGATTTCATTAAAAAATATCCATTTTCTTTGTAAGTTGAGACTAACTGAAGTGGACTCCAATGAATTTTACCGAAATCGGTAGTTATGCCGTTTACCGAAATCGGTAAACAAATTATTTGTTTTATCAAAATAAGTACCAGTGAGTGAATTGTCCGACAGAAACTGTATTGCTATTGAATAACCAAATGAAAATATTTGCAAATAAAAGAGAATCATTCAGGTTATAATTGCCCGTTTCCTCTGATTTAAAGAACCTAGAATTTTGTAAACATTCTAAAACAAAACAATGGATAAATATTTCGGAAAAGAAATCTTAGCGATTCGGTTTCGATTCCTAATTGGAACCATTTAAATAACGGCGCTAATAAGGCGAGTAAGTCCCCTTCTCAAACAACTCTGACGCTTTGAAATTGAATAAGAAAACAATGCAACTGGCATTCGTCTAAATTCCATATATAGAATTAAGTGGGGTCTAAATCAGTTCCTATCCGATCTCTCCGAATTGGAACCCTGAAAAGTTAATTAACTCTTCATTCATCTTTGGTTTATAACAAAAAGTTATCAACAATTACTTGTATCTCTCATGGAAACTTAGCAAAATTTTGCTAAAAAATAATTTTAAAAAACGAATACAATTCGATAATGCAGACGTTCAAATGATAACAGATGATGTAAAGACCAAATAACCGGAAAAATTAATGGATAACATACCTTTGGGAAACTGTAATTCCGAAGCATCTTCTTCCGTTTGTTCGTTAGATGTAGCTGCCGTAGTGGTTGAAGAGGCGGCAGCCATTATGTATAGATCTTTAGTGGAGAAGGTGCGAAAATAACACTGAAAGCAGCGGTACTTTCTAGTTTTGAAAGTAGATAAATACTAGACTAGTGTAAAAATCGCGTTAAGAATTTCGTGTTGGTATTTTGTATCGAAATGTATGTCGCAGGAGGAATCTAGGTCCGTCATGGATTTTAAAAATACAATAATGGCTCTTGAGATCTGTTAATTTACATACGGTGTATTAAAAAATAGTTTTGTTCTTTACTCATTTTATGCGGATTGATAAGGATCAAAGACAGTCTGCTTTAGAAGCGTTTTAATTTTTACTTGTATCTGTTATATAAAATTCTGTTTTTTTCTTCGTTTAATTTTCATCCTATAAGCATATTGTATTCTTGGTACAGTTTGATATATTTAAAGTGGATTAGTATCAAACAAACCAGGTCAAATTAGAAGGGGATGGCATGCACTGTTGCTGTATTCACTATTTGTCAGTATATTCTTGGTTCTTCCCGAGTGACCCATCGAGCAGAATCCCAGCCAGTCGCCATAGATATCTGATCATCTGCAGTGGTCAAGCTGTTAACCCAGCCAGATCCTCAGGGAAAAGAATGGTAAGTGGGGTCTAAATCAAAATTGAGCAACATGGCCAAACAGTCTAAGCTGGCACTCCAGAATCATACGAGTAACAGGATGCATCCCAGTTTCCAAGTAGAGTTGTTAGCTGGATATGAAAGCTGACCAATGTTAATCCATAACCTTGAGAAGCATCCTAATACTGAAGAAGTTCAGGCAGCTCCAAAGGGCCCCTGTCCAAATCTCACAACTATAGGACAAGACAGGGAGAACTAGAAACCAAAAGATCTGAACTTTTGTTCTGCTCAGCCATCAGTAGTGCCAAGCATCCCTGTCCAATGTGTCTTTTTTAGGACTTCAGACTTGCAGCTAATGTCACTATAAATCTTACTGCTGAGATAAGTGAAGCAGTCAACAACTGACGATCTCACCCACAACAGAGACAGACGAGATAGAATCTTCCAAGAAGCCAATGAAGGACTAGATCTTTGTCTTGATCCAAAAGACTCTAAGGCCAAGTGGTTCTGTTTCCTCACTCAATGAAAGGAGATGGTGCTCCTGAAGACATCCAGAGATTTAGCAAGAATAACAGCATCATCAGCAAAATCTTGGTCAGCAATCCTAGTTTCATCAATGAGTGCACTGCAATTTGATCAAGCCACCATTTGGCCAAACATCCAATCCATTCCTCATTGACATCACTTTTCTCATAGGACTCAGCCATCACACAGTAAACATTAACTCTTTCTCTTGCACCTCTATCAAGATCATCTACTGTATTTAATGAAATCTGTGAGCCTTTATACATTTGATAAACTGTTTCTAATTTAGTGGACCAATTTACCAAGTACTTATGAGACAATTCCTGTCATTTCTGCTCAGTGAACCACTCCATACCCACAAACTCCAGATTTCACAAAGAACGTTTCAACAATGCGACAGATATTATGAAGTTTACAGCCCAATTACATGGTTCTGGTTTCAGTACCACTGTGTGGCACCTTAAGCAAGTGTCTTCAACTATAGCACCAAGCCTTGTGACTGGATTTGGTAGACAGAAACTGAAAGAAGAATGTTATGTCTTTATTTGTCCTTTGTCCTCCACCCCACTGCTTGACAACTGATGTTGGTTTGTTTATGTTCCTGTAACTTAGTGATTTGATGAAAAGAGGCTGATACTATAAGTACCAAACTTTAAAAAATAAGTACTGGGGTTGATCTGTAGCTGCTTATCTTGCCATTAATTGTCAATCATCAAAGGGGATTCGCTGACCTAGTCACTGTCATTTATCAAAGCTGACATAGCCTAGGTTTGAAGAGGGTGGTACAAGTACAAGTCAACCCACAGCTGGGAACCTAGCAGGTGTTACTAATCCAAGTCAGAGTAGTAGACCAGAGAACAATAGTGGCTAAGAAGTGGTCCCACACTCCCCAAAACCCTGGAACTCCCACACCAAGGTCAGTCAAGTCAATTGGTCTCATCAAATGTAATTTGACTACTTCTAACAAAAGAAAAAACTTGGAAATTGTTGTCATTCTGAAATCAACCTTCAGGTGAATTGGAATGAATATCAGCAGACCCACACTGAAGAAAGTTGTGTCTTTCAGTTACAGCTGCTTTAAGATATTTCTACAACTTTGAATTTGAAGACTTAGAGTACTATACAGCCTGTTAGCATGGCGCAAAATTTAAATGTAACTTCAACTCAAAATAAATAAATGAAAAGAAAAAAGTATGTTTAACCATTTAGCATTTAAACTGGTGATACCTGGTCAAAGTATTCTACCTGTTTTATGTTCAAACTGATTAGATCTGGCCACTCACACATGCCCTACAATATCATTCTAAAATATGAATGTAAGTCAAAAATTATACGAACTATTATTTCTGTAATTTATTAAAACAAACGCAGAGGTTGAACAATTACATCATTTGTTGAGTCTTCTTGCTTTTCAATGCACTTCTTCCAGTGTCCACCAGCTTGTTTCATTGGAGAAAAAGGTTTCCAGTTGGTCATGCAGCCATTTATGCATTACTTCCTGTGCTTCTTCGTCTGTAGCAAATTGACAACCTTGTAAAGAATTTTTGAGCAGTCGAAAGAGCTGATAGTTGGAAGGGGTGAGATCTGGACTGTATTCAGGATGTTCCAGCAACTCAAAAGCCAGTTTTTCATTGGTTTTGATAGTGTGAGTGGCCATATGTGGGTGTGCAACAATAACACTTGATTTGACAATAGACCTTGGTATTTAGTACAAATTGCTGGTTTTAGTTTGTTGGCCAGCAATTCACTATAGCCTACACTAGTAACAGTAGATCCCTTTTCCACATAAGGTTCTAGTATATTATGTTTATATATTTGTTTTGCAAGATTTTTGATGTGAAATCTGTGTGTTGAAACAGATATTGTTGTATTTAGGAATGATCATTTTGCCAGTTTAGCCAATAAAAACACACGCACAATATATTTGGTGTTACTTTGCTTCAGCGTTATTCATTTTTTACATTAATCTTAATCTTATTTCAGCTAGAGTTCTTTCGTCACACTCCTCTGACCTCATCAGTGGTCCTTTGCTTTCTTCTTTCGTATTTGTGTGTCTCTCCTTACAAATATTACAGGCACTCCCCCCCCACTAACTAAACATAGACACACATAGAGATATATGCATGCGCAAATGAAGACACATACAATTGGAATACAAAATGGTTGACCGTTAGTAGTAAGGAGAGACACAAATATGAAAGAAGAAAGCAAAGGACCACTGATGAGGTCAGAGGAGTGTGACGAAAGAACTCTGGCTGAAATAAGCTTAAGATTAATGTAAAAAAATGAATAACGCTGAAGCAAAGTAACACCAAATATATAGTGTGTGTGTTTTTATTGGCTAAACTGGCAAAATGACCATTCTTAAATACAAGTTCTAGTATATGGTTCAAATGTACAGAAAATAAAAGACAGAGACAGGTGAAGGAACAATAAGCAGGTGTATTAGTTAGATGTGTGGAGAAAAATGGCAAAGTTTTTGAAGATTTGAGCCTACACTCTTTGACAGAAAGGGATGAGAGGAAAACAAATGGAGAGAAAAAATGTGTTGGGATTAATTGTTCCACATGTTCTTTGTTGTTGCTTGTACTCTGACGAATTCTTTACATAACTGAAGTCCCGTCAAGAAAGTTATTGCAAAGGATTAGCATCAAATCTGATGTGAAAAAGAAACTGCCAATGAAACTTCATTGAATTCTCAAAATTAACATAGTATGAATTCATAAGAACCCTATGCAGCCAAAAGGTACAGTGGGGTTTTCATTTTATTGTTTATATTTTGCTCAATTTATTTGACTTGAAAATAATTTTGAAAAGCCTGAAAGAAAAAAAAAAAATTCTATAACCTTATACACACACTCAGAAACATTCTATAAATTATTTGATTTATGACAAAGAAAAAGTGTGATTAAAGTTATCGTAATGCTTCTTGAGATGTTATGTCCAGAGCTTTTGAGGGAAAATATTCTATGAAAAATCAAGTGTTCATTCTATTTGCAGGAATTTGAGAATTGTTTGAAGCAATGGGGTTTAAGTGTAGCTGAATTCTACATTCTCAACTTTGGAACAGTTTTCAAAATTTTCATAGATTTACAAATATAAGGCCTATGATATCTCAGATCATCTGCCATGGTGACCCCATAGGTATAACAGACAAAACTGCGTACCAAAGACAAAGTTACTCTTCAGAGCCATTAACATGCACAAACATGCTCTTTACTAGATGGATTTATTTAATTTTCTTGTGGGACTGGGAGAACCTGCAAAGTTTATGAGCACTGTACCCCTCCCCCACCTCTCTCACACTAAAATAATATATATACACACATGCACATACATACACACAAAGATAGGTGGATGACATTAGCAATGAAGAAGAAAATTATATTGTGTTCAATAAAATGTTTATTTAGAACATTTGTCACTGATCTTCCATTTACAGTGATTGCTGCTGGAGTGCAAACAGTTTTAGATATTCATTTAAGTGTTGTGTTGTGTTACAATTTTTTTTTTAGATATTCATTTAAGTGTTGTGTTGTGTTACAATTTTTTTTTTAGATATTCATTTAAGTGTTGTGTTGTGTTACAATTTTTTTTTTAGATATTCATTTAAGTGTTGTGTTGTGTTACAATTTTTTTTTTAGATATTTTCACTGAAACATCCCAACAAACTTCAAATGTTTATGTGTTTTATTTTCAGTTGCCATATTCATGAGAAAGATAGTGAAATTATATTATGATTATAGCACCAGGAGGTGCTACTAACCTTGCCATGGCCTGTTGATACACCTATCTGAGATTTTCTTTCTTTAATCAAAAGTTTACTTGGAATGTTGCCGAAATTAGAGAAAATAATTCCTGCCTTTTCTCTATATTGAGTTCAATAGAACAAAATAACATTCGACATATTTGATCTGATATTATTTAACAATCAAATGTATGTGATTTTTTAAAATATTTTTATTACAAAAGTAGAATTTGAAAAAAAAAAAAAAAAGTATAGCACTGCTGCCAGCGAGTTGTAATCTTTGAAATGTCAATAACATCATATTTAATTTAAAATTTTTAATCTCGATCTAAATGTCGTTCTGTTTATGTAAACTATTAGAAAATCTTTGAGCATCTAGTGAAATGACAAATATCATATCTTGAAATAGTACCAGGCAATAGTTTAGTTAGTTAACTACTTAAACAAAATAACTACATTTGATAAGAATACTTTTGGCATTTTTACATCAACACAGAAGGAATGTGTCTTAATTGGAAAATGATCACAAAATGATATTAAATATTTGTTATTCATTGAGATACCATTGTCATGTGTAGTCAAATAATTTTAAATATTAACACTATTTATGCTTTATCACTTGCATAACATATTTTTATGCTTTGTGTCATAATTAACTTGACCTTAATGCAATATTTGCTGCTACTCAGGGTGTGAGTGGCAGATGTAGTAAAGCATCTAACTACATACCTTGTGGTATTTAGTTATGTTCAAATCCATGTTCAAATACCACTGTTGTTGATGTTGCCTTTCTTCCTTCCTGGAGCAGTAAAATAAATTCCAGTCAAGTACTGTGACTGACTAAATCAACAAAATCTCTCTCTGCAAATTTTGGCATTTTGATTAAAATTAGAAATTAATATTTACGCCTACCAAGTTATGTTCCAATTTGTTACATACAATTCCTTTTTAAGTAATCATTGTTATAGAAGGTTATGTATATAACCTTTGGAAATTTTGTTGTTTTATTCAGGCACAAATTAATGACATCTTCAACAATTCTTTAGAAATAAGCTAATTCTGTACATCTAAATCTCAACTGAGTTGGTCTTACTGCTTTGTATTTCAGTATTTAATCTAAGTCTCATATTCCATCCAAATAATAGAGACAGAAATAATTTATAAGTTACTTAAAAAATAATATTCACTATAATGTCAACAGAATCATAGCTTGAATCTATTGATTCAGCATAATTAAAGGTGCGGATTAATTTCAATCATAGATTCATTTTAATGTTAGATAAGAATGTTTTTTTTTTTTTTTATCTAAGAATGTTAAGATAATTCATAAACAAGAGCCATCGTCATTAAACTTCCATCCAATTACAAATTTTCCTTCAACATAAGTTTAAGAAAACTGACATAGAGAATATCAAGATTTTTGTCCAACTTAACACAGCCAAAATATCCAGTATGTCGCTATGATTAAAACTGATTTTTTTCTTCCATTATTCCTTTATCATATTGTAGGCAGAGACTAAGATATGTTTCAACTTTATTTAATTAAAGCTAAATATATTCATCACCAAATACTAACGGCTTATCTGCATCAGAAGAATAAATACTATAAATATGTTTGAAAAACAACTTCTAATTAGGGATCTTCTTGCAACAGAATCCAAATATCTGGTCATTGTATATGAAAAGCAAATGATTCCACAGTAAGTTGCATTCATTGCTCTATGTAGTACTTTAGAAGGCTGTGATAGAAAAGATCTTGATAAATATGTCATGAATATGGATGATATTACTTAACTGAATTATTTGTTATTAAGATGAAGAATAATTTAATTTCCAGATTTTTGAAGTCTTAGACCAAGGAAGAAAGGCAATGTCTACAGCCCTTGCAAACGCTACAGGTTATTATGCCACTGTTCAAACAGGAAAGCATACCATTAGATGATTTGGAAGAAATTGGATCAATAAAAGATTAACAAAAATAAAATAAGAAAAATATATTATCAACAGTAAAACATTACAAAATATGAAATAAAACAAATACGAAATGAAATTTAAAAATTAATGGTTTTTTTTTTTTTTCCAATAGACTGAAGAGTCAGAACAACAGCACAATTTTTAAATATTTTGAAAAATAAAATATGTCATTAGAATTTGAATTTAATAAATAGGTAGTTTGAAATATTATATACAAAGTGTACTCACACACAGACATTTGTGTAAGTTAACAGACAAGCACACAAATCTTGTATCATTGGGTGTGGGATATATTTTATAGAATACAGTGTGAGGTATAAAACAATGCTCTTTAGTGTATGTTGTGTAGTAGAGAGGAATTGTTTAGTGTTACTATTACATTGTAGTTGTGAAACTAGGATTCAAAGTAGTGAGCTATTTCTGATGAGCTGTGAATGAGTGGAGCTGTAATGTGAACATTGAGGCAGTTTTTGCATGTATAAGTTTAAGAAGTCGGTGATAGGAGAGAACTCTATGACATTCCATTCTGTAGGGCATAGACCTTTGATTTTTGTTGTATATTACATTTGGCATCTTGAAAGGGAGGGGGACATCAACCAATATCTGGTACAATTAGCTAAAGAGGGTTTTAGAGAGGGGACAAATAAAAATCAATATTAAGTACCACTTAGACAAGAGGGTAATGTAGCCAATGGCTGTAACCATTATAGTTTCAGTAATTAGTTATTCAACTGTAACCCTTAGAGTTCCAATAATTACTTATTTGACCACCAAAAATCAAGGAGACACATCAATAATTCTTTAGAATTCTATAAAATTGTTCTTCCAACAATAACTTTTCCATTTGATCTAGACCAGCACAGTAGCTATATCCACACTAAAGTATATACAAGGACCAAACTTTGAGGAGGGTCAATCACTCATAATAAATCTCCAAGAATCAACAGTATTCATCAACCAACTTTAATGTGTTAGTCTACAGTATTTAACCAGTTCCTTCTGATTCTACTGTTTTACAATCCAAAAAAAAAACCAAACAAACAAATAAATAAAAAATTGAAAAGTAAAGTAAATTATTTTGCTGTGAAAAAGAAGTCTAACATTTAGGTGGGACCCTGATCTGCAGAGCTGGATTAATCTAGTAACAAGACTGGCTCCATATTAAATTCCTGTGAACTAGCACTCTTAATTCAGCACATGATTATTATAGTACTCTATGCTTTATGAAAGACTGGGTATTTAAGGTTGATCTAATATTTTGAATACTTCAAAGATGAAAAATACTTTAAATTAAAGAAATGAAAAAGACAATGGGCTTTCATAGGATGCTTATTAACAGATTTCTTTTCAATGCATTAAACTCAACAAACAATACTTGAGCTTAATTATCATTTATCTCATAAATATAGTCAGTTGAATCAGATTATTGCATATTGTAGACAGTGGAATGTTAATTATTCCCATGAAATCAAATTGAGATTTTTAAACAAGCAAGGAACAGCTCAGCATTAAATTGATGCTAACAACACAAATCTACATATTAGAGTTTAACATCAGGTGAGAATATTTAACTTACACATTTGTTAGTGAATTTGCATAATGTTGCAACATTTAAGCTTCATATCTTTTAGGTTTGGCCTAAAATGAAATCATAATCTATAGAGGAAGGATTCACCTATCTAAATTTTCCACAGTGATTTGTTTTAAAGGTATTGCAATGAAGGTTGTTAATATTAACAAACATAAGAGAATTCATCAGTAGGGAAGGAAAGTAGTTCTATGATATATCAGTGTTTACAGATAAATAAATGTTCATTAATTAAGGTCATTCCACTTTGGATTCACTGTTCAAATGTGTAATAAATTTCTGAATTGTTAATGAATGGGTGTTCCTAGGGATGGAACCCATGATGAGGGATTACTAACATAATTTAACATGTCTAAGCTATCATATTCTGAGGCTAACCTTCTAAATTGCTCAAACACATTGACTAGAAGGTAAATATGAAGCTTTTGATAAAATAAATCCTAGAACTCTTGTATTCACTTCAATTAGTCCAACTTTATCCATTGTGCTTGTTGATCTATATGCATTAGTTCTTTAAATATGCAGTTGGATCCATTAAAATAATCTTAGTTCAATAAAACAGCTTTGTATTGGTTCAGATATAAACAAAGTGTAACTAAACTTTTTAAAGAAGTAAACCCAAAATGGTATGACACAATTTTGCAAGTTCCATATGAGAATTGCCACTCAGAATTAGTTTGGTAATCAAAATAGTTCCTTCACTCAGCCTTTTGAAGTTTGGCCCACAAGCTATTATAAATACTTTGTAATTGCAGTTATTGCAAGCTTTTTTTTTGCTTATTATTGGATAAGTTAGTCATGTTTACATTCTCTCTTGTTCCTTTACCTAAAAACTTTTAATTTTCTTTGCTGCTACTTTTATTTATTGAATTTTTTTTTCAGAATCAGACTGGACTTTATTTCCCACAATCCATATAATATACTACACTCTGAAACTGCTACCTTATATCACTCTACGCTTTGAAACTGCTACCTTATAGCGCTCTACTTTGGTGCTTACCGGTGCAGTCCGTATGTTTATTTACATAATCTACCTGTTTTTAAATGAATATTTTATTGATATTTTCCCATTGCAATAGCAACAAGGACATTATGTTTCTGGAAATGCACAAAACAAAGTGAAGGAAGAAAAAGAAATAAGAGATCAGCCTATGATATAAAAAACACACAAGTTCACAGAATACTTCATGTTCATAGAGATGATGATGAAGCTGTAAAAGTTGAAGTCAGGAATATAAGAACAATTAGAACTAGTGCAGCAGAAGAGAGACAGTAACAGACAGCATCCATTGAATGTGAAACAAGTGAAAAGTATTCTACAATATTGGTGAATGGGCAAACAATGTAGATGATTGTGATCATGAGTATTAGCTAACCAAAGGAAGAGATGAATGTCAACAAAAAAGACATTTTCGAAATCCATGTAATAGTATGACAACGAAAAGAAACCTTGGCACAGTCAGAAGTTTATTTTGTACATTTCCATAAACCAATAAACAAGAAGCATGCAAGAAATTGGTTACGCTGTCCAGAAAGGAAGCCTGTTCTGTTTTCCATGCAAGTTTATGATTTCAATTTAGTGGAAAGCAGTTTAATGAGTGGGAAAATATAAGCAACCTATTAGACTGACATGAAGGAAGTTCTTCATATAAACAAGATTTAATTTCACTGTTGATGCACGAGAACAAAGCTGAACATGTTACTTCCCAGCCTGTGAAAGAGACAAGGGATTAAACAAAAGTACTGACTTACACTTCTAGATCAAATTACTGAAACTGTAAAATTATGAGCAGAACAAGTCCTTTCATTTCATAGTAGTAATGAAACTACTGACTTTCTTCAATATGGAAATTACTTTGGATTGTCAGAACTACTGATCAAGTTTTACCCTTTTCTAGTAGAGCATATAAACTCATACAAACATAAAGGACATAAATCATACCTATCATAAAAATGAGGAATTCACCAAACTGATTGGATTCATCTTACTTAGTCACATTATCTGTGAAGAGAAGAAAAGTAAGCATTATTGTGTATAGCTGGATTCTACTCCTGATATATTCAGATATGCATACTAGCTGGCTTTGGATATATGCTATATTTTGCTGTCAGGGCTAGATTTGTGATTCAGCGTGTAGACCAAGAGTGTTGGAACCTTTGAAATCTTCATACTTGCAATTTTGCTTGCATTTCCTTCATGTCTGTTACTAATAATCTTCACACTCAGAAAAATACTTGGCTTCTTGCTCAATACCATTTGATATCTTGCTTTCTGCACTGTCAAAATGCTTTGAAAGCATATCAAAAGATGAATGGTGTATTTGGCTTTCTTCAGCAATTGAAGTTATCATTTATACCTGAACAGATTGTATAGGGACCATCGAATCTTGTCAACTCATATCAAGTAGAGAGTCTTGGGGAAGAATTTCAAAAGTTTACTAAACTGTTTAAAACTGATCTTGTTCTTCATATTAATGCAAAACAAGAGCTTACAGCTTTCCTACCAGATATTTGGTAATTTTTTGAAACTTGTTTTCCAAATGTTACCAACTGCAGTGGAGAATACTTAGGTTCCAAACTGAGAAGGATTAAAAATGAATTAATGTGTTCCATGGACAAAAGCTGATTGAACAACCCCACTCTGCACTGTGATAAGCATTCAAGATTCATTTTTATGTGAAATAGATATTTCCAGTGTCATTAACAAAATCTAGAAAATGTAACTTTTAAATTGTAAGTTACTATATGAGTAAAAAAGATTTATATTTTACTTTTTATAACATGTGCTACAATGTCCATACTAGCCTTGCTAACTTGACTACCATATGATACATTATGGAAAATGCTATGATCACCAAACTTTACCCTCATATGATGAAATGTGCAATGGTGTCCATCAACCAATCAAAAGCACAGCATATCTAGTGAACTTGGGCCACAGATTGTTACTTATTTATTGGTTATTGTTTGCAATAAATCTGTTTGATCATATTTAACTAAGGTCATATAACAATATCAGCAATAACAACTTAAGAAAAATAAATCACTGTTATAAACATATTCAACAACTTGGTGTTTTACTACACCATCAGCCTCAGAAAAACAAGGTGAAGCAGATTATAAACCACCCTCAATCAAAATCTCAATCATATCCTGGACTCTTCAGAAGTTACCAGGTATTTAGTATCCACCATAACGGACAAGCTCAACTTGCTTGAAATAGCAGCCAAATCTCTCTCAAATTACATCCTAGTGCCTTGAAAAAAGGAAGTACACATTAGACAATGTGACTTTGGATACTCTATCCTTCAAAACAAGGGGTCATGGCTGGAATGTCTTAGATCACAGGTCTGCTCTATCAGGGAAAATTTGTGATTAAACAATAGCAATAACAATTCTGAGCAGTTCTACTTCAAAGGTGAGTAGTATGAAAGATATCCACTGGTAAAAGCAGTTACTCCAACAAATAACTATTTTATCTATAGAATAGAAAAAGACAAATAAAATCAATTAACAAACTACTGAAAACAGTTCACTCTGTTAACAGGATTTGTTATAAACAGCAGTGTCACCCTTGAAAACAGCAGAGTCACTCATGGCATACAAAGTGTATGTTAGCTTAGTCTCTCTCTTATTGTCTGCAGTTCAGTTAGCTTATGTTGCTAAAACCAAGTTAGATGTTTACAAGGTGATTGTATTTCCAACACTGCTTTACAGAGTGAAAGCTAGGATATGGCATAAGACAAATAATTTTCATAGCTTTCATATGTATTATTTGTACAATCTATGGGACAGCAATAAGTTTAGGAACATCTTTGTCCAGTGCAAACTGAGTGAAATCAAAATTTCTATAACACAAGTACAGTGCAGATAAGACATGAAGAACATATGGGACAGTTGAGAATAACCAAAGTAAATCCTGGGGAAATATGAGATACCCAGTCTTGATGAGTGGGTTTTTTTGTTCAGTTGCAAAGAGAAACTGAAAGAAAACATGTAGCATGGTAAATGCTCGTTCTTGTGACATGTACTCACAAAACTGGGAAGCCTTTTTTAAAATTATGCATCGTTATTTACGTGGAGTTAAAGATGTTGAGCATAATAATGAAGTGAGATAATTCAGCATTGCAGCATGCCTCAATAGTTGTGTTCATGCATGTATGTACTACATGTGGCTTTCTAGGTAGCACTAGGGCTGAATTGACTATACTTGTAGCTATAGTCTTAATGGCACAAAGAAGTAGGCCCATCAATATCTATGAAGCTGAAATGTGAAAAAGTTGTTTGATTTCTTGGTTATTTGTCTCATTTTGGGATGAGAACGGTTTAAGGGGTGGTAGATGGGGTCAGATTGGCACCAAAATTTACACTGGGGGGTAAAATGGGGTGGGCAATAGTGTGAGGAGGGTTGCAAGTCACTTGGGGCTACCTTTTGGTTGCCATGGTAAAAAATATGGGAAAAATTGAGTTTTATGGGATAGACAGGTTGCGCTATTTGAATAATGGTGGCTTTTCGTGTTGCTGCAGGGACTAGAGGCGGTTATTTTTAATTGTGGGTGTAAAAATTTGGGGGGTTTTGGAAAGGGGGGGTGTCATCAGCTATGGAGATGATGAGGAGAAAAGAAAGAGTGGAAGAAGAGAAAGAAGATAAAGACAAAGAAAAAATAAAAAAGAAGAAAAAGAAGAGGGCAATAAAAAGAACCAAGCAAAGAAGAAAGGGAAAAGGAGACAACACGCACAAAACAACACCACCACCAAAACCCGAGCAAAGCGCAGGTCAAATTAGCTAGTCTGGTAATATTACAAAAACACACAACACACACACACAGAAAACCCAATTAACAAACATCTGTGAGTTAGTATTGTCTCACCAAATACCATATTATTAAATATGATTTGTAGTTCTTGATAGTGTCAGCTTAATGTAAACATGTGTGTATTTGCATGTATGTGTACATGTTTGTATGCATAAAATACACATAGACAAACAAATAAAATACATGTTTAGGTTAATATTAGTTGTTCTAAACCCCCAAACAAAAAATTTTTCATTTAACAGCAGAATTGATAGAGTTAAAGCAGAATAAAATATTGTTCATATAAAACTGGAAATGCTCATCCATGAGGAGAAAAATGCAGAAAATGAAGCATGTTTAGTGGTAGTCTTGTATCTCCACTATCCCACCTACAGATGGCATCAGTTACTTAGCTGACATCTGAAGGTTGGTTAAGGAACAAATGTCAATAAATTAACAAATAGATGAAATGTTAACCACAGAACTTTGACATGTACAGACTTAATGCTGCACAAGTTTATCTCTATGATAGTTTAAAGATGTCCATTGTGAAGATGTGCAGACAGATGAGATGAAATCTACTCTTGTGAACATCGTGAATAGACAAGAATTTCTCTTCATCTGAGAGCCAGGCAGCTTTCTCACTTATGGATATTAATTACATAGTTTCCCATGGAACTATATCATAATCTGCTTCTGAGGAGTTGGTTAGTGGACCTACTTTCAGAATACGTTCCCGCTGTCGTTCACATTTGGGACACTGGTCTTTCTGGTTCATGCAGCTTTTATGGTAAACAGCTTTACACTGTTCACACTGAAATAAAAATTGTAACATTATTATCCAATGGGAACATAACAATGAGTCTCTTTCAATAATGCAAAGACTCAACTACAGCAATAATGTACTTCAACTCTCTCTAGTCTAGAATAATACATAAAAATTAAAATCCTCAAATCTGCTCTAAATTCTTGACTTCACAATCATTTATAATCTCTACTCACAATCCCACAAACATAACATAGCAAAAACTGTATCCTTAGGAAAATCCTTTCTCTTAATGGGTCAGAAAATACTTTAGCTTTGATCAACTACCCTCGACAAAGCTCAAGTAAATCCTACTATTCTCACATCTGGGAAGGTGCTACTGCTTCACACACACATTCTTGACCACATCCTACAGAAAACCATCTGAATTATTGGCAAAGACTTACTCACCAATACACTATAACGTCTGGTTCAGACACACTGACTCCTTTCTGCTTATTCTATTGCTTCTATAAACTATTTAGTTGCACACCTGTACCCAGACTCATCCAACACATTCTTCTCTTAATATACTTTTCTTTCAGCTTGTCTTGATTCTGTATTAACCACTATACCTATTTCTTTTACTCAAGCCCTCAAGAATTCACTTCTCACTGATGTTTTCCTGGTAGACTTGACTACATAAATCTAATCAGTCTTTGATTACTTCTCAAAACACTTCAATTATTTGTTCAAGGATATGTTGTTTCTTCTGTCTGACAATCATACAACTTCTACAATGGAGTTTAACAAGTTTTGTAACACCTCCATCTCATCTCAATGTATCTGTCTCTCTGTCATTCATCCTCCCCCATGTGTCTCACCCTTCCAAATCTAATACTAGGTAATAGTTTCGTCCTGACTAAACTATAGAAAATTATTGAGTAAATAATTGATTATAGATAGGTTTATAATATTTAAATCAACACTATAATATTTAAATCAACACTATGATATTTAAATCAATACTATAATATTTAAATCAACACTATAATATTTAAATCAACACTATAATATTTAAATCAACACTATAATATTTAAATCAACACTATAATATTTAAATCAATACTATAATATTTAAATCAACACTATAATATTTAAATCAATACTATAATATTTAAATCAACACTATAATATTTAAATCAATACTATAATATTTAAATCAACACTATAATATTTAAATCAATACTATAATATTTAAATCAACACTATAATATTTAAATCAACAATGGCTCAATATAAACAAAAGGTATCAGCTACTTTTCACACTAAAATCGGTTACTGGTTCACACTTACTCGGTATGTTGTGTCCATTTCAAAAGGATAAATAACTTGAGCATTCTTGCAAATTTCACAGATGAATCCTTTTTGGCTGCAAAGGCCACACTCATATACATGTTTGCTAGCTGTTTTCAATAGTTTCTTCAGTGACATTTGTAGCTGGCCACACTGAATTTGTAAGAAATCCTAAAAATAAAGTTTCACAGAAAATAATTATCAAAGCTATGGATAAATTGTGATGTTTGAAATTATTTGGCAGCATTAAGAGAGAAAACAATGACATCAATGTGATGGTGGTGGTGGTGGTGGTGGTGAGGATGACGATGACTTACAGCTATTTTCCTAAGACAAGATGGACTTATTAAACTGAAAATGTGATGCTTAGTATGATTTTTAAGTCATGGAGAAACAAATATTAATTTCTTGTTCAGAATGCTTCATGCAATTAAATTGAGATTGTTAGGTAAAGGCACAATCCTAAATACAATGGACCGTGTATTCTTTCATTTCAAAATTGCAAAGAAGTAAAATCTCTCTTTCGCTCCATTATCAACTTAGAAAATAAGTCAAATGTATCTCTATCAACTTCAACAATTAGTATTCATTTGCTTGATTAACTGCATACTTGCTCACTGAATTCCATAGACACTTATACTCTTAACCCTTTAGCATCTAAACTGGTGACATGAGGCAAAATGTTGTACATATTTTAAGTCAAACTGTCAAGATCTAGCCTTTCACACCTACCTTACAATGTCAGTCTAAGAATAACAATCACATAGTTGAAATCTCAAAACTATGAGATAATGCATGATTAATTCAAAACTGTGAATAAATGAGCATTACATTTGACAGAGTAATCTGAATGCTAAAGGGTTAAATGTAATCCTCAGATAGAATCAGTGTGAGAGAATGTGATAAGGCTAGAAAGTTGGATTACAAGTATCATCCATCCAGGGCTTCAAAACAGTTTCTACCTAAAGCAGTTTCACTCACAAGGCTTGACTCAACTCAAAGCTAAGGCAAAGGACACTTGTCTAAGATGCTGTGTAGCAAAGGGAAATATCTCAGAATATCATGATTATGAAGTGAACTTCTTGACTATTCCTTTAGAAAGGAAATGACCCCACCATTCAGTTAAAGCTTTACTTTTCCTCTTTGTAAAACTTCATAATCACTTTAAATATCACTGATTCAGTTTTACAATTTCAAACATGAAGATGATGTGATAGATGTGTTGTGTTAGTAAAGATTTTGTGCAGGTTGAAAACAGAACTGAAAACATTGTGTTCAAAATTTGACAACTGAAAGAAATACATTCCAATTAAAATTACCATTAATCCATTCGACTATATTAATACCTAACATAACACCAAAGCTGCTAATTAACATTTTAACAAAAATAAGGTGTTATTAAGGTTTTCTTTACTCAGGATGAAAATATATCCCACTTAATATTCAGTTTCATTACCCTCTTCTTTCACTTGGATATACTTTGCTTTTCATTCTTCGGGGGTTAATAAAATGTCCAATCGTTGTTGCTGTTTAGATCTGATCTAGAAGACCTAAGAATGTGATTTAAAAGAGATTTGGTAGCTTTTACTAGTGGGTTGAGCAACCACATAAAGTTTTCCCCAGTAGCTTGCATAAAAACCAGCAATATACTTAGGTTAAGTCTATCAGCTATTTTTCAACTCTTTTATAATTTGGAATTTTATTTATGTAAAAAAACGTTATCAATATTTCCTGGTTATATTCTAAATTGATTTTCACTCAACAACTGGTATAAGTTATCTCCTTTCTAATACCTTCTTGCCTAATAAGATCAATGTCTATTCTATAATGACTGCATACAAGGATGGTGCTGCTACATGCTCCAGTGTCTGGAGCTACTTCACTTATAAACATCTTAGACAATATTCACAAAATGGTCATTTGACAAAGACTCACTTCCAAAAACACTTCAACCATTTGTTCAAGGCTATGTTGTTTCTTCTGTCTGACAATCTATAACTTCTACAATGGAGTTTAACAAGTTTTGTAACACCTCCATCTCATCTCAATGTATCTGTCTCTCTGTCATTCATCCTCTCCCATGTATCTCATCCTGCCAAATCTTACACTAGCTTGTTCCAGATGTCTCTGGAACTCTCTCCCTAACCATGTGGTTTCACATAGGTATTAGCCTGCAAAAGTTAAAGCTAAACATCAGCTGCATTGATTTAATTATCATGAGGGAGTCTGCAAATAAACCTCACCACTTCTGACTACATAATCATTTCATGAATCTCTCTACACTTGTTTGGATTGGAATGAATTTTTTTCCAGCACAGTGTTACACCACTTGCTGTGGTCCATTGTCACCTCTTTTGTGAGGTTTAGCATTCTGGGACCAGCTTTCACCACTTCTTTCTATAATATCCTCTTCTGCAGGCTCTCTTTTACTCAGACTACTTACCATTTCTTTACTTGACTGTCATCTGTAATATGCATCACATGATCATGCCACCACAATCTTTTCTTTTGCATACTTCAGATGATTCCTTTTATCTAATTTTTTTCTCAGCTAATTTGTGTTCCATTCTTCATGAACACTATACATCCAGTGGAGTATGCTTGTCTCATTTCTTTCTAATCTTTGTGTATCCTTGCATTTAATGCCCATACCAAATTGCACTATAGTATCTGTCTATTCAGAGAGAATTTCTTCACTACTAGTAGAGATAATATCTATCCTGAACTTTTTCCACACCATCTTCATTCTGGTTACCCTACTTTTGGAATATCACTTACACAACTGATTAGGCCAATTAAATATCAGAAGTAGCTAACAATTTCTGGGAAGCCTTTTGAACATGTGAAAGAATTCATTGCATAGGTACTCTTACTGCTAACTATTGAGAATCAGTAACAAGTTTAATGAATGTAATTATACTATCTTTTTTTAGCATATTTCTGTTGAAATACATTACCTTTATTTCCTTTAATTTTGAAAACAATGAAAAATTTAGTAAAATAGCAGTCATCGTAACATAAATTAATTTTACATTTTAATGGAAGGTTTTAATTTTAATTTAAATAGGTAGTTTGTCTCATCAAACCAGGGGCAGTCACAGGTGGTTTGGTACCAGACAGGTTAAAATATGTTAACATGACAAACATGGCAACAAAACACTTACTATTAATGAATATAAGTGCACATCTTCGTACAAGTACTCTTTTGGCCAAAATGACTGACGAAACTTTTCAGCTTCAGTCTTCTTGCAAGTAAAGAGATAAGAGCTGAGATGGGACAACCGGATACGAAGAAGCTGGAAACAGAAGAAAGAGGTGTTTAGTAAAGTACAGTGAACATCAAGTTAAGGTATTGTACTGTAGACCATAGGGTCAATTATTATTTGTTTATAAATACAAATAATAGTGAGGAGGCATGTGGCTTAGGGGCTAGGGGTGTTCAGCTCACAAACATAATGTCATGGGTTTAATTTCTGGACCAGGATGTCTGCCTTGACTTTGAGCAAGGCACTTCATTTCATATTACTCCAGTTTACCCAGCTGAAAATGAGTACCAAATGAGTGCTGGATCAGCTCTTTCTCTCTCTAACTGTCACATCTTGGATGTTCTGTTGGATCAATGGGTGGGAAAGTTTGGGGTGAGGTTATATCTGCTTGTAACTACATAGACACCTAAAACAAGAAGTGAAAGCATGGTACATGTTATCAAACCGTTCTCATTTTTAAGTGATGGCTGGCTTTAAAAACATAGTGAGAAAGAAAAAATTTTGAGCCCCAATTATTGGTATTATCATTACTTTTTATCATTAAGGCAACAAGCTAGTAGAATCATTAGCATGCTGGGCAACATGTTTAGTGACATTTAGTTCATCTTTATGTTCTGAGTTCAAATTCTGCTGAGGTCAACTTTGTCTTTCAACCTTTAGAGGCTAATATTTTAAGTACTAATCAAGTACTGGGATTGATGTATATTAATTAATCCTCTCCTTCAGATCTTCAGATCTATAGTAGAAAGGATTATTATTTTTATCACTGTAGTGTGAATGAAGACTTGGTCTTTGGATTTGCTAGTGCTACATTAATGGCAATAATGTCTGTTAATTAATCACCTGTAAATGGAGTAATAACAGACAATAAGATACTTGTGAAGAAGTTCACAAGTATCTTACACTGAGAAGGTGAGTAGCCTAGTGGTTAGTGATTAGTTCTGGTTTCCAGGGTGTCATTTGGATGAGAGTCAAATCTCTTCCCAAGATAGAATACCAGTTTACTTACAAATCATAAATGCTTACAAATTTGTTAGTTGGATCAATGAAGAATTAACAGTTCTACTCCAGAAACATAACAAAACGTCTATAGTTGAATATGAACTCAGGGACTATGTTACTTATGTCACCCTCTTAGTTACTGAATCTTCTAAATGTTATAAAACAAATATTATACATATTAAATGAAAGCAGTACCAAATCAAGGTTATAATTTTGATGAGTCACCATTTAGAAAATACAGCTGCTACAATGCCAAGGGATATTTTAAAATTTACTCTCCATTTTAGCTGCTCTTTCTCAACATTTCTCAACAGGAAAGAGAAGCATATCATATGTTTTGAGGTGAACTGGACAAAATTAGTAGATGTATTAAATTATAAATGTAACAGGGTCCAATTTTAGCAATGGATAACTTCAATTTCTCATACTTTATACAGAAACGAAAGAAAACTATGCAGGTTCTTATTGATAGAATCTCAGCTCCGTTGGGCTGAATCTTATGATTACACCATATTTTATTATATGGTCATGATGGTGGTGGTAGAGATGGCGGATGATTTTCCAACTGAACCAAGGAAACTATGTTTCTATTGAATTTTCAAACTACTGATGCATCTATTGGTCCTGACAGAAATGTTGTCATTTTATATACAATAATGTCTCATGTAAAAGTTTTCTAACTGGTTGAAATGTAACCATAGCACTTGATTCATGTATATATAGTAAATCTAAATATAAACAAAAATGGAATTAATTAAAATATTGTTTTAAAATATCTTGACACTAAGTAACATATAACAGTTTTGCTTAAATCTTTCTGTAGCAGTTTTCAGTTTACTCACAAATTTTATTCCATTAAACTTGCATTACAAACATGTTTACACATGGACATGGGTGACAGTATAACCATACATTACACTACAGCAAAGCAGATACACACATAACCAACTCCAATAAAAGAACACAGAAAGATTAGATTACGAGTAGCAAAAGTTCAAAATAAAACACTAAAAGGTAGAATATCTCTTCTGCCTCAAATCATAATGCTTGTCTCTTCCTCACCTTGACATCTCTCATGTCAGTAATGTAGTCATACAATTCAGGATTAACCTTTGCAATGTCAATCAAAGGGTATTCTTGGATTTCTTTCAGGAATTCTAGATTCTTTACAGACACTGAAACAAGAGAGAACAAAACAATTTCTTTCAAACAATTCAAATATGTATGGATAATCTGTGTATCATCCCCATAGCAAAATGCTATGAAGGATTAATTAGAGAAGCCACTAACTTCAATAGCTGTTAAAGAAGAAACTCAATGGCACTGTAAAGATTACAGATGATTTGAACCTGCACATACATTTTCATTTGTTTATTGGGATAAATGTTTTGGTAGGGTGTTTGAGGCTTCACAATTACATGATCAAAACCAATCAGGGATAACTACACTTGTGTCTCTTCTAGAGTGAGTGAAATACAGGTCAGTGATGTAAGGCCAAATAGCTGTGAAGATAAGGTGTTAGACAACTAACTACATAAATACGTGACAGAATCACGTATTTATACCTTTCTACGACAATGATGACACTGTATCTCTGTTCCTTTGAAGAAAAGCCTTTAAATCCACATCAGAAATATGCACACACACACACACATACAGGCAAAAAGTAAAAGCAGAAACAACATGGAGGTATTCAGTTCTATATTGAAGAGATGAGGAATTATGTACATTACCATAAATCCTTGAGTATAATACGCAGGGGATTTTTAGGGGACTGTACCTCTGAAAAATTTAAACCTTGTGTATAATATGCACCCCTTCTCTAACTTGAGTCAAGGAGGTCTATATAATGTCCTTGGTTTGTAAAAATGTATACGGTAACATCTTTTATCATTACTTTATATATAACATAATGCAAACGTATAGCTTTTTGTGGATTTTGTTTGCCGAAAATAAAGAAATAACAGTAATAACGTCAGTGAAAAATAAATATTAAGTAAATTGCCTTTACATATTTATCACCATCAGTTGCAAAAGCAAAAACATTTATTCAAATCCTTCGAATTCAAGGTCACTTTCAGCATCAAATAACTGTTCCATTTGTTCCTCCATAAACACGTCAGCATCATTGTAGTGTAAATCTCCGTCATCGCCAGATTCATAAATCAACATCAGAAGATTCACTTTCATTTATTTCATCTTTCCATACAACGTCATCCTGAGTACCAATACAAACAGCAGGATGAGCTATTTAGTGCTAAACTATTATGCACAATTCGTGCGTAATTAAGCAAGCAGCAAGCACTTCCACGCATGCGTAATACAATAATAAACAGTTCTTAACTGTTATATGGGAATGTAAATATGTTTGCAAATTGTTTTTGTTACATGTTATTCTGTGTTCTGAATACTTTTATTTTAATAAATGTTGATTACTGCAAGTTATGGATGATTCTTTTATGACTTCATTGCTTTCAGGCTTAGCTTAAGGTATTTTCGCGCCTTACATCACAAAATGCATCTGAATAAACATTGCCGGATAGCAAATAGAGACTCGGGCATTGCTTATAAAATATTTTTCATTTTTAACCTCGTATATAGTACGCACTAGGGATTTTGACCTTTAAATTTGGGGGAAAAAATGCAGATTATACTCAAGGATTTACGGTATTTACATTCGACAGATATTTGTCCTCATCTTGTTTGTTGTTAGCACAATGTTTCAGCCGATATACCCTCCAGCCTTCATCAGGTGTCTTGGGGAAACTTCGAACCTGGGTTCTCATTCCTAAGGTATTTTTCGATGTTGTTATTATTATTATTATTATTATTATTATTCAGGTCACTACCTGGAATCGAACTTGGAATCTTGGGGTTAAGAGCGCAGGCTACTAACCCCAAGATTCCGAGTTCCAGGCAGTGACCTGAATAATAATAATAATAATAATAATAATAATAACAACATCGAAAAATACCTTAGGAATGACAACCCAGGTTCAAAATTTCCCCAAGACACCTGATGAAAGCTGGAGGGCATATCAACTGAAACGTTGTGTTAACAACAAATAAGATGAGGACAAATATCCATCAAATGTAAATAACGAACATGGAAGTATGCTTAAAGATCCTTTTTATTGTTTTCTTTCATCAGGCATGATAATTATTTTTATATTTGTTACATTAAGTAAGTTTTATAAAATATTAGCAGTTTTGATGTGTTAGTCCATCATCAAATATTTAAAATTCAAAGTCAAAAATTAATAAATAAAAATCAAAAAGCAGAAGACAGTTTGTTCTCATATTCTGTGTTGTTGAAAACATGTTTGATATTTTCTTTTAAATTCTCTTCTTATATATGTTGTTTATGCAGAGATTTGGAATGTGGTTCAAGAGGCTGAGTGTCAAAAATTCTATTAAATTGAATAGCAGATTTCTTTTCTAGTCAGAATATGTTCACCTATGCAGGTGTATATAATGGGTTAAATGTCAAATACATGAAAATAGATTTAAAGACAGTTGAAAGTTCTATTGATAGGAAGGCTGTTTCTCCACCACAGAGTTGTTTTTTGAAAACCTGTTGGTTAGGAAGAGATGATTTTTCTTTTATTTTGTGGCGTGTGTGTGTGTGTGTATGTGTATGTGCATGAATAGGAAGAAAATGTATCACCAGAACAGGTGCACACACACACACACACACACACACACACAACAGGAAATTTGGAAGAGTGAAGCACAAGTTTTGAATAAATGGGAACAAAATTAGCATAAGTATTGAATATTTATCTTTCTATTTGTTCCCATGCACAAAGTGTGTGTGTGTGCACCTGAGAAATGAATGACATATTGAATAACATAGTCATAGATACACCCTGTTTGAGAACAAGATGGGATGGACACAACTGGAATATCTTTCATCAGAGGACCAATGGAATGAAGCTGATTTGGGGTAAAACAATACTATATGATATCAGATATTTATAGTGAAGGAGACCTGCCATATGATAATTTTAGCTAGAGTGAGATTTACATGTAAAGATATAGAGAAAGGAGTTGTTATATGATATTAATTACCTACTGATTAAGTACATGTAGGGATGTAAAATAATTTAAAACTTACCTTTGTATTTGCTAAAATCCCAGTTGAATATAATCTTTGATGGAATGTAGAACTCTCCATTATGGTGGCAGTCAGAGCAGTAATAACAACCATCATAGACACAGACTAGAGGTTTACCAAATACTGTCAAAAAAATTATACAATGACATAAATTGCAATTAACTCAGCTGATGAAGACCACTTTCATTAGAAGCTTAACAAATCAGAGCAGAAGGGACAGTGCCCATAGCCTTTGCAGGACTTTCCAGACTGGTGGTGGTACTGATGCAGCTGATGTTCAACCTGAATGTTTTTGGAGAAAAACCATGGGAGAAGAGGTAACTAGCTCCAAGTGTTTGTTGGATATGAAATATTGTAGCAATGCTACTATTGTATGCTAAAAGTATAAGTTGAATAATAAAGAAATTGTCATCTTTATCAGTAATATTTTCCAGCATAAAAGCCATGAGCTAACAGAATTATTAACATGGCTGGCAAAATGCTTAGCAGCATTTCGTCCATCTATACACTCTGAGTTCAAATTCTACCACGATCAATTTAGAGCTATCTTTTTGTGATTTTTGTTCTAGTTATAATTTTTGTTGTTCCTGGCTTTCAAAGAATTAAATTCCAGTACAATACTAGAGTAAAGAAAGAAAATATTGTAGCTATGCTACTATATTTTGTTTGTATGAAGTTAGACATTATCAATAGTAGTAGATGGAAGATCAGCAAAGAGATCAAGTTCACTCAAAATACTGGAAAAATCTCATCGCCTCCAAGTTCTGAATATTAGTACTGGGAGGTGATGAGATTATCTTGTTTAGTATATCAGAAGTGAAGAGAGAAGTGTAATTGTACAGTGTGAATGAAGCTGTTTTAGAACCCACAATATAATAGTTCCTCTCACATTTTTGTCAAACTGTAAAAGAGTAGTAAAGTAGTAACCATCACAGAAGGTAATTAACAAAATTTTATAAATTAGGTATAATGAGGTGTGGTACATAGAATAAATTATTTTCCTTTGTCAAAGTTTCTAGAGTTTAAAATCATATATTGAGAGGATAAAGAAGAAACTTACATAAACCAAGAGGCGAAGGACAGTTTTTACACCGGTAGTTTTGAGAAGCAATACCTTTCTCATTACAGATTCGCATCAAGTTTGAAATCCGCACTTTAGAATCCTGAAATGTATTTAAAATGCATACATCAAGATTGTCAGCATGAATGTGTCTTTGTAAGCAGATTGAAGTAAATGGATAATTTTTTCAAGAATGATTGTCATAAAGTACATGAGTTTGGATAAGTTCACACAGTGTGGGGAGAAGAGGAATCCAGCATTTCAGGACAGATCTTTCACCTAAAGAGAAAGAGATTTTTAAGTTAGAAATTGCCACCACCCTCTTCATCACTCATTATTTTAATGGTCACTTTTCCATGCTTGCATGGGTCTAATGGAATTCATGAATGCCTTTGCTGTCATCACTCCTCATCTATTTCCAAGTAAAGTAATACTTCTCCTTAGCCAAACATGTTTTCAAGAAACATTGGTGAAGAACACTACTTAGATGGACTGACATACATTTACAACTATTGTGTGCACATATATAGATATAAGACAAACATATAAAATAGGCTCCTTTTTGCTTCCATCTACTAAACCACTCACAAGGCTTTGGTTGGTCTGGAGCTATAATAGAAGAAACTTGTATATAATAGAAGAAAAGGTGCAGCACAGTGGGACTCAACTCAAAACTATGTGGTAAGGAAGTAAATTTCTTAACCACACAGCTATGCCAACAGCTTTTCAGTAGGAAATCTCAGTGCATATGTGTGTGCACACATAAAATCATACCACTGTCTAGTTGTTTTCACATTGTGTAAAAAAATAAATCAACGTCACCAAAACATGTCTGGCCAATGAGCTGTTTGTTACTTGATGGACTAAGGAAGATAGTGCCTTACTTGGAAACAAGTTAGACTAGGCAACAACAGAAAGAGCATCTGTTCACCAAAGAATTACTTCGATAATGCCAGCATAGAAAAGTGAACACAATACTAAAGATGATTCCTTTTCTTGCCATGGTATACAATCTTAGCCAAACTCATGAACTTCACTGTATAATTTTCCCTGATGTAGGCAACTACCAGTTTTTACATGTTTTTGTAAAGGTTTCTTAAATCAAACATCATCATTTCATATCAATGCTCCAAGAGTCAATGAAATAAAGTAAGTCAAACCAAAATCCAATTTCAGGTTATTATCAAAAGGTTTTGTCTTGAGCACACATTTACAGAACTGAATGGTCAACATTAGAATTCATAGAGAAATAGCCTTAAAAACATGTATTAATGGAATATATATATATTCTACTAGCAGTATCGCCCGGCATTGCTTGGGTTTGTAAGGGAAATATCTATATAAGCATTTTTAGAGATGTAAAGTATAATAGCCATCTCAATATGGTTAACCACAAAGGGGGGGGGGCGGGTGTTAGTGTAGCTTTTTACGTTCTGAGATTTAATAATAAATTTTTAGAGAGCTACTTCCCTTATATATGCCAAAAATGCATTAAAAATGGGAAAAATTGATGGTAAATTTTTTTTTAAATCGTAGACTCATCGTAGACACGCGCTAATACCCAGAGGGGCTCAATATGAATCACGACTATAAGATACCCGGTTTTGGTTAAACTGCACCGCAAAATGTGGGAGTAGTTAGGAATCTAAATCGTAGGAGACAGACAGCACACAACCTAACTTTTATATATAAAGATTAGATACAACAGAATAATAAACTATTAAATCTAACAGATTATATTAGATATAATCTCAGATAGACAGATAGATACATATACACACATAGACAGATTACATACATTCATGGATAGACTGATACATCTAAATACATGATACTAGTCTATTCCATTAACTGTTCTGAAAATAATACAATCAAACAGTGAAATCAAACCAAATATTAATGCTAACACATAAGTATATAGTGAATATTAAAACAATATATAAAAACAAAATAATTGGAAAAAAATAAGGAAAAAATAAAACATTAAAAAGTAAAAAAAAAAACAATGAATAAATAAATATAAGCATAGAGAGTACAGAAAATAATGAGAGAGAGAGAGAGAAAGAAAATATACCTGACACTCTAATTTGAATTATGAAGATGTTTTTCAAGTTGAAAACAGACTGGACTGAATATATGATAGTTTTTAAATATAGAAGGTATTATAGCTAATGACTTCCAAATCATGGAAGTTTGTTACTTAAGTATGTTCTACTATACAACAATGGAAATAAAGATATATGACATGAACAAGATATCATTTACCACTAGGCTAGAAGTCTATTAAAAAAATTACAAAATGGTTATGTTTTATATTCTCCAAGACTTATCACATCTTATCATCAAAATGCAATGTAAACAACAGAGAAGCTTTATCAAACATAATCATGTAATGTGCTCAACCCATAAATGGCAAGAAAGGGTTACATAAATATGTGTGCCAAATGGACAAAAAAAAAACAACAACTTTTCTTAAAGGTAATTTTTATACATATTTCCATTTGAAATAAATACAAAAACTAACATAGTTGTTAATCTCTTGCATAATAAAATTTACAACATCATTATTGAATAATGCTGTAAAATATTTGCATTCAATATGAGCATAAATTCATTTAAGATTTTCACATTATTGTTGTCAAATGAATGTGTAAACGGAGAAAAATCAGTGCACTTTTCCCATCCACAGCTACATGAAGCATTACTTATTGTATATAGTGCTCAGGTGGCTATAACTCACTTGAAATGAGTAAAAGAGGTAATAGAAAGCAGAAATAAGTAAAGTAAGAGAAGACAGTAATGACAGCCAAACGTACATGCATAGAACAGAGAAAAAACATACAAGAGGAAAGTAAACAGTAAAACAACCATACAGAGGAAAGGGTGTGTGGCACATTAAAAATAGTTGTGGTGAGTTTTGAGAAGTATGGTACTCTTGAAGGATTCCGTGTCCTGACAGCTAAAATCTTACGTAGGTTGTTTACTTCATGCTTCAACAATTCTAAGCATGAAAAATGTTTCTGAAAGTCATTTGTGCTGTGCATTTTTTTTTTCAATTTTACCTTAGTTTCTAAAATTTTCAAGAGAGCTTTCTCTTTTTTCTACAAATGATTTTAAATTTGGTTTTCAGAGTTTTAGAAAATATTATTAGAAAAAAAAAAAGTCAAAACATTACTTGCAGCACTACTGTTATAAATTAAGGAAATTTAGTTTAATCTTTGAAATAAACCATATGCTATGAATGTACCAAATTATATAGTATACTACACATTTCAGATGTGTTCATGTGATGTGATTGTCAAGTTAATATTATTGCAGGTTTCTAAAGACTTGCACATAATTGTGCCTATTTAATGTGGATACTAGTTTGATGTAATGGCTTAACTATTCAGCTGAATAAAAATTCTGAATGTAAAGGATAATGAACAACTATGGCTACTGAGATAAATGCTGTATAACAGGACAATTTAGATACTGGGTTTTTTTTTTGGACTATTGACCTCATTTTTAGAAAGCATTTTTATATCTGTAGTAAGTTTTGATCAATTGTCACCAGCTGTCTTATTTCTGAATATTATTGTCCTACCATTTTGATTTGAACCAGGATCTTTTATTTCTGAATAAAGGATATACATTAAGACACCATATTTTAGTCAATGGCTTGGTGGATAATGAGGTCTCTTCTCTTTGTTTAGCATAAGCCAATTATTCTATGGTTAGAACATACATAGTAATGAATACACAAGAAAATAAACAAATGTTACATCCTTTTCAAAATAAAATCAAAGCAAATGTCATTCTATCATTACATATCATAATATATCGGACTGGAATCTGATCAGTGCTGCGTGTCTACACTGATTCAACAGACCTATGATCAAAGACATTCAAACCAGAGTCATCCTGTCTTTTTGTCAGGTATGGTGTATCTAGGACTTTTTTGTATAAGCACAGCATATCTCCAAAGGTTTCGGTTGCTGGCACGTAAAAAGCACCATCCGATCGTGGCCGTTTGCCAGCCTATCCTGGGATCTGTGCCGGTGGCACGTAAAAAGCACCCACTACACTCACAGAGTGGTTGGCATTAGGAAGGGCATCCAGCCATAGAAACATTACCAGATCAGACTGGGCCTGGTGCAGCCTTCTGGCTTCCCAGACCCCAGTTGAACCGTCCAATCCATGCTAGCATGGACTCCTATCCAGATTTCTTCACTATACTCGTCGCCAACCCTCACCTTACTGACAGTATACTTGTACATGGCTTGTACAGCTCTCACTAACCACTTATCTATCCCTAGTTTCCACATTGACCACCAGATAAGGGATTGTGAGACCCTGTCAAAGGCTTTCTCCATAACAACGAAAGCCAAGTACAGAGGTTTATCTTTGGTTGGGTACTTCTCCTACAGCTGTCTTACTTGAAATATAGCATCACTGGTGCTGATCCCTGGCACAAACTTAAACTGCATCTCGTCTAAATTAACTCTCTCCCTAATTAGTTGAGCTATGACCCTCTCTGTAACTTTCATCACCTGATCCACCAATATGATACCTCTGTAATTATTCATATCTAATGCGTCGCCTTTACCTTTGTAGCAGTTGACTATGGTGCTGCTACACCAGTCATTGAGTATGACTCCTTCATGTATCATCTGATTGACGATATGAGTGACCAGACTATAGCCTACACCACCAGATATTTTAAGCATCTTGGCAGTAATTCCTGATAGGCCGGGGGCTTTCCCTCTCTTCATACTCTTAACTGCTCTATCTACCAAGGTACTCTCAATTTGGATAGCTGGTCCCTCTGTTGGGTTGACATTTGGCAGACTCTCTTTCTCCCTTTCATTCTCTTCATTTAGCAACCTTTCATAATGGCGTCTCCAAGTCTCTCTCATTAAATGCTAGTAAGCCATCATCCATGCAGACACATTTCTCTCCTTTGACATCACGATTCTCTCTCAACACCAAGTCACTGCCAATGTGCTATCTTTAAGATACCATGGTAGTACTAATATTAGCATGCATGTATGTATATATGCATGTATGAATATGTTTGTGGGTATACATACACACAAACATATACATATATGCACTCTTTTATGTATTTGTTCATACATATACATAGTTGCATAAGTGTATATATATATAAGAAGTGTACCACACACAAGAAGAGCAATAGAAGAAAAAAAAAACAGTAGCACAAAGCCTGTTGCATATTAAATTTCAGTGCTGCAGTAATGATAACAATAATAATCCTTTCCACTATAGGCACAAGGCCTGAAAATCTTGTCAAAGGGGCTAGTCGATTATATCAACCCCAGTATGTAACTGGTGCTTATTTTATTGACTCCAGAGGGATGACAGGCAGAATTTGAACTCAGAACATACAGACAGATGAAATGCTGCTCAGTATTTTGCTTGGCATGCTAATGATTCTGCCAGCTCACTGCCTTTCCTTTCTACTAAAGGAACAATACGTGAAATTTTGTAAGAGGAGACTAGTCAATTACATTGACCCCAGTACTCATCTGGTACTTATTTTATCAACCTTGAAAGGTAAAGCTGGCTTTAATGGGTGTGAACTCAGAACATAAGACAGGAAGAAATGCCACAAAGCATTTTGGCTGGCGTGCTAATAATTCTGTTAGCTTACCATCTTTAATAAACCTTTCTATTCCAGGCACAAGGCCAGAAATCTAGGGGTAAGGGGGCTAGTTGATTACATTGACTCCAGTACTTGACTGACACTAATATCATAGACCCTGGAAGAATGAAAGGCAAAGTCAACCTCAGTGGAATTTGAACTCAGAATGTAAATATGCATGAAATGCCACAAAGCAATTTGTCTGGCATGCTAATGATTCAGCAAGCACACTGCCTTCTCACCATCTATGATTATAATAATGGTTTCGAGTTTTGACACAAGGCCAGCAATTTCTGGGGAGTTAGTAAGTCGATTACACTGAACCCTAATGCCCAACTGGTACTTATTTCATGGACCCCAAAAAGCATGAAAAGGAAAGTCAAACTCACTAGAATTTGAACTCAGACTATAAAGATGGACAAAATGCCGCTCAGCATTTAGCCTGGTGTGTTGAGGATTCTGCCCGTCAGTTGCCTTAATAATAATAATAATAATAATAATAATAATGCTGTCCAAAACCAAAACTGTGCACTAAAAACATCAACATATTAATAAAGCAGAAGGATAAAGAACAGAGTAAGCTAAATAAAGATAAAAATGGAAAAGAAGAGAAAAAGACCCCACCTACACCAGTATTCAATTGAGGACAAGTGCATAGTTTTACACTTAGTCCTCATTTTATGGAGTACAAAGAAGGAAACTACATCAAACCAAACTTTACACTACAGACTGAATTAGTTAACAGCAATAACAAAAACATCAAGAAGACAAACATAACATGAGGAAATAGGAGGGAACTCACTGGATCCAGAACAAGAAAAGAAGCAGCATTCAGTACTTCAAAGTCAGCATAATTATCTATGCTTTCCTGAAAGATGTCAAAGTGCACACAACACTTTAAGGCTTGCATACAAAGACATGTGAAGCTTGCACATTCTTACTAGAAAATTTTTTTTTTTTTAAATTACAAAACACTGAAAATATACATTTGTTTGCTAGGACTTGCCTCTGCATGAAATGGGGTTAAAAACTTCAGTTTATTTTACTGCTTTACATCCATTTTTTTTCAAAATTGCATGGCTGGGATGGTTTACCTGTTACAAAAATTGTAACTTCATGATATACTTTCTACTGTCAACCACTTAACTGCAAAATAAGAAACTTCTTTTGTTTTTTTTAAGTCAAATAAACTGAGACACACAAACTTATGTGCTTCGTCCAAGGGCACAGCATAATGGCAATATCAAAATTTGAACTTATGACTGTTTAGCAATTTAAACTTCATAATCACTGTGCCTTGTGTTAACATTATAAAATAGTCAACATCACTATAAATTTATATTTCCTTTATCAATTTTTTCCAGAAGATAAGACCAAGTCCATAATTTGTCATTCTAGTTACTGAATGACATTATTAAAAGAAATTTAGTTAAAATCAGGTGCCACTGTATCTATGTTGCTGAAATTGTTGTCACTATTTGTTGATGTTCTTAGTAATTATGTTATACTGATCAGAACCATAATATAAATGTAGTTGCACCTTACCTAGGAGCTATTTGCTGCTCTAACTACTGATAAACATTTCAATTTTGAAGTTTTGATTAACTTATAATGTAGACATGGTAAGTGTAAAGCTAATTGCTGAAACTAACGGAAAATGTAGTGAAAGTGTAGGCCATATTTGGATTTCAAATTCTAAAATGATAACAAAAGTAACTTACAATGCAAATTAACTAAAAATTTTCCAAATAATTTTTTTTTCCAATTCTATTATTAAAATATTACAAATTAAAACTTCAATTCTTTCAAATAATCTATTCAGTGACCAGTCTTCAAAGGCCCTTTGTGTAACAGGTCAATTCAATAGAAAGATGAAAAACAGTGAGTGATCACATGGTCATGAATACAAACTTGACAACAGCTATTGTGTAATGCTCCAGGAAAGGCTCATAACTGTTTACCTCTGATTACCAATCTTCAAAATACTTTTAACTTCTACTTCCCCATCCAGTGATTAGCAGTTGGAAGGGCATAAATGTTCCATCAAATACTAATGTATAAATTTCTAATAGCCATCTCACCCATATAATACATAAAAATAGATGTAAAACATTAAAAAGAAGAAAAGAACATAAATATAATAGGGCAAATTTTAAATCTTTGTACTGCTGACAACATGTAAGGACTCTCTAAAATTAGAAGGGTTAATGAATAGATAAAAGAAGATTGGTGTAGTTAAATAGAGAGTGATAAGAGAAGTTTGTGCATTGTCAGAATAAATAAGATTGAAAAGTTCCTTCAAGCAACAATTCTTAGAATGATTGACAATGTATTGTACTTAATGTAGCTATTAAATAATGCAAGAGTATAATTAGTAAGTATCAGGAATTGATAATTAGGTAATAGTAAAATATTAAGATTCATTCAAAATACAAAACTCACTACCTTCTTCCAGAGTTTCATGTAAATCAGAGCTGGAAATAAAAAAAACCATGACAAAAAAAAAAATTGAAACAGATTAGAATATTAACTAAAAACTTAGAATACCTTCTCAGATCTTTCTTCTGTATTCTCTTTTTGTTCAGGAGAATTTTCAGCTATTTCTCCAAATGGAATTGGTGACAGGGATTGCTCACCATGGTAGTTATTGAGAAGAGTTTCAAAGCTTTCAGCTATAGTGAATATAATAATACTGATTTATAATATACATAAAAGACACCAAAATTTAGGGGAGAGTAGGGTACAGTTGATTACATTAACTTAAGTACTTGGCCAATATTTATTTTCTAAACCCTTGGAGAATCAACAGCAAAACCAACTTTGGCAGGATTCTAAATCAGAATACAAAAGGGATGCTGCAACATAAATAATAACAGTGATGATTCTAACATTGGCACAAAGCCACAACTTACGGAGTAGATATCAATCAATTATTGTAACACCAGTACATGAATGATAATTGCTTTATAGATCCCAGAACAGAATAGAAAGCCGACCTTGATGGGATTTGAACTCAGAATGTAAAGGAATGCAGCTATATGTATACCACAAAGCATCTTCCCTGATGGTTTACTGATTTTTCTGATTTACCACCTTTCAGGAAATAATAATATTGAATAACAAGTAGAACAATCACACATGTGCCGTTGGTGATATTTTTCCATCTCTGGACTTTTTTGTTTTCCTTTCTGATGAAGAGCTATGTTTGAAATGTCAAAAAACCCTCTCTTCCCACATTCTCTGACCATTGAACTAATGCATTCCACATGCATGTCCTCTTGTTTTATTATTGTTAATGTTCAATCTGACTATATATATATATAGCAATAAAAAATGATTTGGACAGATAAGTATAAGTCGATTTGTGTGTTTAAATATTGAGTAGAGCACTGGCACAGTTTAGGCTATCTGTTGTCATCTGCAGTCGTGGTACACTTCTGTTGGATCTATTTCAGGACCTCCACAGTGGCAGTTGTTGCTTGTTCCTTCTCAAGCCATGCCTGGCTCATAAGGGCTGGTTTCTCAGTTTTATTAGTATATAGGTTCCTCACCTGAACAGGATGCCAGTCCATCACAGGTGAGCTGCTAGACACAGAAGGAAAGAGTCAGCAGAAGTTCATTGTTATCTTCTGCTGGAGCTGCATGAGCTTAGTTGTTTTGCTCATAAACACACACATCGCCTGGTCTGAGATTCAAAACAGCGATCCCTTGACCGCGAGTCTGCTGCTCAAACCACTAGGCCATGTGCCTCCACTGCAGTGGCAGATAGGGTAATAATATTAATTAACAGGAGATGGATTCAGTATTAAATCTTTATAGGGTACAATATATGTTTCGACCCATCAGTCTGATGAGACTCAGACTGATGGCCTGAAACATATGTTGTACCCAATAAAGATTTAACACTGAATCAATCTCCTGTTAATTAATATTGTATATATATATATATATATATACAAAGGAGGGGAGGGCTGAAAAGTTCCTGTTTTAAGGGTAATGCAAAAAGCCCTGGTTGGAGGCCTAACTTTCTGAGTTTTTTTAAAGGGCTTAGAAAAACTGAAGAACTGCTGCAATAAGTGTGTGAATCTGAGAGGGGGATATGTTGAATAAAATCATAATTAATCAACCTCCTATATTTTCTTTTACCTAAAACCAGGAACTTTTCAGCACCTCTTCATATATATATATATGTATATATGTATTTACACACACACACAAGCATACACATGTAGTACTCAGTACCAGAGTAAACAATATTTTTATTTTGGTTGAGTCAATCTCTTGTTCTTCCATTGTTTCACATGTGTGTTCACAGGAAAGACCCTGTGATCACAGCCAAAACCCCAGCATAGCAAGAGAATAACTCTCTCTCTCTATATATATATATATTGACCCCCTTCGGTCGTGAATGACCATGGAATTGCACCTAGAAAGTTACCCTCCAAGGCACAAGTCTGGGCAAGGTTGTTTATGGAAGACCAGCAGTCACCCATGCATACCAGCCTCCCCTCTCCATGCCACCGATCTTATCCAAGGAAAAGGCAGATACAGCTTGGCACCAGTGATGTTGCAGCTCATTTATTAATGTGCAAGTGGCTGAGCACACCACAGATACGTGTACCCTTAACGTAGTTCTCGGGGAGATTCAGCGTGACACAGAGTGTGACAAGGCTGGCCCTTTGAAACACAGGTACAACAGAAATAGGAAGAAAGAGTGAGAGAAAGTTGTGGTGAAAGAGTACAACAGGATTCACCACCACCCCCTGCTGGAGCCTCGTGGAGCTTGAGGTGTTTTCGCTCAATAAACACTCACAACGCCCAGTCTGGGAATTGAAACTGCAATCCTACGACCACGAGTCTGCTGCCCTAACTACTGGGCCATTGTGCCTCCACCTCTCTCTCTCTATATATATATATATGCTGTATAAAGACATAAATTAATCCCCGACAATGTTTCAACTTTCAGAATTTCCTGTTAAAGTGTAATCAGGAATATTGGTTTAAGAGTTGGGAGGAAGCAAGTTTTACAATATTTATAACTTCCTGTTGAAATTTAAGAAATAAATAAATTTTAACCAAGACAATGACTTGGAATTAAATCATAGATTTGGTACACAGGAAGTCTACATTAACTCTATGCTGCTTGTCATTTGTTTACAAATTAAATACAATTGCATGACAAGTCAGTGATTTATTGATAATGGTTTGAAATTATTCAATTTATATGAAATAGCTGAATGGTTACTATCAAGAATATCTCTTATCTCTTATGATAAAAGGCAGATTTTCTCTGCCTGTTCCCATGTTTCTTTTTAATACAATTCTACAATATAGAATTTCTTCAATTGGAATTTACCTATGATTTTTCCAAGTAGATTCGATTGGGTCATGGCATGTAAAATTTTTTCAATTTGACCCCCAATTAAGCAAAAATTCGAGAAAACTCAATATTTTACGATTTGCCTCTCTCATTTCAAGTGCTTCACTCCTTCCATTACCACCACACTTTCTCCTACTTTCTCTTTGCAAGTGTGCAACAATTAAAGTGAAAGTATTTATATAACAGGGATGAGCCATTAATAAGTTAATAAATAAGGCAGTAAGCCGGCAGAATTATAGCATGATGGACAAAATGTTAAGTGGCATTTTCTCTGGTTTTACATTCTAATTTCAAATGTCGCCGAGGTTGACTTAACCGTTCATCCTTTAATACAAGTACCAGTTAGGCATTGGCTGAGGTTGCATGTAATTGACTTACAGGAGGGGTTAGTCAATTACACCAATGCCCCTCCCCTTCACGTTTAACTGGTACTTATCATAAAGGATGAAGGGTAATGTCAACCATAGCATCATTTGAACGCAGAACATAAAACTAGAAGAAAAACCACTAAGCATTTTGTCTAGCATGCTAACAATTCTGCCAGCTCACTGCTTTCCTCATAATAATAATAATAATTATAAATTTCAAATTTTGGCACAAGGCTACCAATTTGGGGGGATAAGTCAATTACAATGGCCCCTGTGTTTAACTGGTACTTATTTTATCAACCCTGGAAAGATGAAAAGAGGCTAAGTATTTTGGCCCAGCATGTTAACAATTCTGCCAGCTCACCGCCTTCTTGAAGAAGATGATGATGATGATGATAATAATAATAATAATCCTTTCTACTATAGGCACAAGGCCTGAAATTTCGGGGGAGGGGGACAGTCAATTACATTGAGTGCTTCAACTTCCACAGTCAAAGCATTCCTGTCACAATCTGAACCTGATGAATGCTTAAATGCAAGAAAGTATACTAGTTCAATGAGAACAGACATTTAATATTTAATTTTCAATATTTCATTTGTTCAAATAGACAATCAATACTTCATTTCATTTCTTTCTTACTATATATTCTATATCCTATATGAATATCCTATATTAATAATATTAGAATATAAATAAAACATAAAAAAACAGAGTTGGAATTCCTTTGAGTAATATATTCTTCTATACACAATCATACAAATCCACCCCTTTGTGTATATATATCTATATATATATGTGTGTGTGTGTGTGTGTATCCCCCTTCTGGTCATTCAATATGTGACCGTGTGTGTATCAGTGGCGATTTTCTTTCTCCGTCTTCCCTTCCTTGGACCTTTCCTTGTCTATGTTTCTGATGAAGAGTTCTGCTCGAAACGTTAAATCCTCCTTCTTTCTTTCCTTTCCTGAGCGTCCAATAATACTATACTTGTTCCACGTCCTTGCATTGTTGTATTTTCTCTTTGTTTATGTTTGGATTAACTATATATATATATATATATATATATATGCCATGTTTATTTTTATAAAACTGTGTTTCAGATTATAATGTTTACCATTTCTGGTTTCTATCCTCAGATTATAGCACTGACATTACTTAATCTTTGATAATTCAGATATGGCTTTATTCTATGAACCACACAACCTGTAGCAAAAGTGTCCATTAAAGATAACAATAAATAAAATATTTTAGCTCTTCAATATCACTGCACTGATTAAATTGGGAGTAAGTTTATCACATTTTCATCTAAAATTGCAGTCCTGACACAACACAACCACTGAGGACAGAATATTATCTGAATTCATGCAACTACAGATGTTAGAATATCTGAACACTGCACCACCATCACCACAGCAAGCAACAAGCAGCAGCAGCTGTCATCATCATCATCATCAGCAGCAGCAGTAGCCTGTTTTGCCATGCTTTCATGGGTTTTCTTTAGCACAAGATCTTACTATTTATTGCAAACACTTATCTCCTTCATGCAGTTCAGCCTCCTGAAATCATCTTTCACTTATTTCTCATGTCTTTCGCTTCAGCAAGTGTCTTTCGCTTGACTCATTTGGCATTTATTTACCCAACAATAACCTCCATATACATCACATGTCCATACTTGCACAGTCTCCTCTTTTGCACATTACAGCTAACTTCTTTTATACCTAATTTTTTTCTCAATTATTTTGTGATCCTGCATTCATGCATGCTATCATTACATATCCAGCAGAGCATGCTTGCCTCATTTCCATCCAATTTTCATGTATCCTAGTATTCGATGCCCATGCTTTATTACCATACAATGTCATATTACATATGCAAGTATCGTAGAATCTGTTCTTTGTTAGGAGGAAGATTCCCTTTGTTACCATCAGAGGTAGCAGCTCCCTAAACGTTTTTCATCTTGTTCTAACTAAGGTTCTTTATTATGCTTTCATAGTACCCAGGTACACTATGGAATTGTTACCAACTCCTCTCTTGTCAAACAAATATGGATACTTCCCAGATAGCAGTGCAGTCCTATTTTATTTCCTGCAAACTAAAATGTCTGCTAAGTTAGCTTTGAAATTCCTTTAATCCTTTGACCTATGAAAATTAGGTCATCAGCCTACAGAAGTTCTCATGAACAACCAATACTGATCCCCTTTATTATGTCCTGAAGAAGTAAATAAACAGGAGGGGATACTTATCTGTATGCTAAATACATTGCTAGCTCTTGCCTTGCAGATGGCATCTCTGTATACAACTTGCATGGCTCTCACAAGCCAGTCATCTATACCTAATTTCCTTGGTTACAACTAGACTACCATGAGTAACGCTGTCAAAAGATGAACAAATGCAAATTATAGTGAGTTGGTCTTGACAAAGAAATTTTTTGAACATCAGACAAGCACAGAACTACCCATGTTACAATATTTGAAAATCAAACTACCACACATCCATTCTTTTCAAAATAATATCTGATAATATCAAAATAATACAAAGTAACAATACAAGCACTCACTTTGGAATAATAGCTGAACACCACACTACAGTATAAACACAATGGAAAATAATATTGATATAGAATATCTTTATATCACAGTATTACATAATTATTTATGTCTTCAATATTATCTGAATACCACCATAAAAACCATCCATGTTAAAATACTTGAACAGCAAATGAAATAGTATTTACTTCACCTTATGAGATTTTCTGGTTTGAAAATGAAACCAATTTCACAAAAAAAGTTTTTAAATGGAAAACTGAGTGATTTAATCACAGTCGTTACAAGTATGTATCACAGACATCCATCTCCATCTTTTGAGAGGGAGGAAAAGCAAAGTGACATTACAATACAGAAGGGCAATATACTGAAATAAACGCTTTACAATATCTACTTCAGTCCCTTTTTGTCTTGGAGATTTCTACTGTTTACAAACTAGTTTCCAATACTATGAATGAGTGACAACAGAAATGTTTTTTACATAGCTTACCAATTACACCACTGTCTACCGCTCCTTTTGATCCTGTGACAGAAAGATGCAAGACTAGAAATAATTTGCATAAGCATTCAGTGTGTTAAATGAACCCTCACGTCACCCTTAACTGTTTTTTTTTCTTTTAAAAAGCTTACAAGCAACTTTATTCTATTTTATATAAACTTATTTTGGGTGCTGTACATGCTTAAATTAATTTCAAATACAAATTATTTCACAAGCTTTTCTATGAATATAGATAATGTTATTAATTATATACTAAAACCATCTGTATATTTTAATCTTAAACTAAGTTTTGTAATGGTTCATAACAATAAGAAATGTAAATAACTAAAAAATTTAGAATCTGATATTTACCTATAAATTAAAAGCAATAAAAAAATATTTTATATATTTACATTTTACCACACACACACACACACATTATAGATTAATTGATTGGTTAAAAGAAATGGAGAAGCAGTAAAATGTTAAACAAGGCAGGTAATAAGAGTATAATTTTTTAAGCTATTAATCTCATCTTTAGAGATTAGTCAGCTACCTAGTACATAAGGATGTATTATTTTTAGTTAAGAAATATGGACTCCAACTTCAAATCCAGCCCTATACTGTACACACAACTTGGTGACAATTGAAGATCAAACCACAAAACATAGGGTAGGTGTAATTAAAGAGAAAATATTTATCATCTCTAAAGATAAGGTTAAGAGTGAAAAAAATTATAAACTTATTGGCAACAACTCCTTTTAAACATTTAGATAAAGCATTTGTCTTGTTATCTGCTAGTATATACTAAACTTTTTAGACTAAGAGTGAACGTCCTTTCTCTATAGTTTACTGAACTTTACACAAAGCCATATTTCTGTAGATTGTTATTTGTCTAGTGAAACCCATGAAAATTTCAAGGATAATTTTGCTAAAATTCAGTATCACCAGCTTTTATAGTATTAGCTTTTAAAATGCATGAATTTCATCCATATATCTCATATGATACAATCTCATAACAGATTATACAATAATTTAAAATGTATGCTTAAAACTCTTGGATTTTAGCATCTGTCTGTCTGCCTGTCTATCTATCTATCTATCTATCTTTACATACACACACACATAAAGACATAGATAAAATACATACATACAAGTCTTAGCACTGTATTCCATTCTTGTAACAAACTAATACTGTCAGTTAATCATGCCATTATTTTATATATCAGGATACACTTTAAAAATACTTTAATCAAATGCAGAGGTGGGGTGGATAGAGGGAGAAATGAGAGAAGAGATAACTAAAGACGCAGTGACATCACAAATGATCTCACTATTTCTGCCTTATTCTTTTGTTCTCTCTCTCACTCACATTCTGTCTATTTCTCTTTTGTTATCTCTCTCTCTATCCATCTATCTATCTATCTTACTACAACTTTCTCTCTCTCCCCCTCACCCTAATTCCTCAGTCACTATTATCAACACCAAACATCACTGGTGTCACACCACTACCATAATTACCAACTGTTTCTCTTACTCAATGTGAGTTATTTCTCTTAGCCCGACACACTAACGGGTAAGTAGGAACATAGTGCATTCGGAACTATCTTAAGAGCAACAAAATGGAGTCATCATTCTGGAGTCCCAAATAGATATTAAATATTATGAATGCATGCGTGCATACTACTACAACTACTACTACTTATTATTATTATTGAGTGAGAGAACAGTGCATGCCATCAAAGTGACACTGGGGTACAAGTATATGAAGCCCAATACACCCATCATAAGGCGCAAGCATCACAACCATATGTGCATGACATGATGATCCCATATGAAGATAAACAGCACAACACCTTGCAGGTGGGGTCCAGTTAGAATTTTCTTCAGGTCAAGTAGCCCATCCTGCTCAAAAGGTTCCTGTATAAGAATTGCCTAAGGATGATGAATGAAACACCCATGTTTCCAAAGGTAAATTATTCAAACCTCAAAGAATTCCTCTCAACACATAACTATGATGCTCTCTCACTACCCCTGTTTGTGGTCAGAGATACATATATCATCAACCACCAAGGGATAAGTTCAACTGGTTAAAGTCAAGCAATTGACAAGCAAATCTGTGGTATTGTGTAGAATATTTGTTGTAGCCCATCTTTTACACAAAGACAAATGTATTATTATTATTAGTGGGATTCATACAAATTCCTCATTTTATAAATATTATTTCTGTTTTCATGCATAAATTTATTGATCTTCATATAACATTGTTACAACATGTTTAATATTTTGATTGCTTTCAATTTCATTCCATAGTTAATTAAAGCTGTTAAATGCATAACACTGAACTGCAAGCAGGATATTAAAGGTTATTTTATATTATTATTATCATTATTATTATTATTATTAATATCATCATCATTACCTTTGCACAGCTGCTAATGCTGAAGATGTACTACAGTGTCAGCTGTTCACAACCAGTGAACTAAGGTAACACCCCTTATTTTTTGAGCAACTTCCGGAGTATTCGAGCAGTTCCAAGAAATGCTGTTTTCTGCAAGTACTCCACCCTTATTGCAGCCCATATTTGTTCCATGTACTTCTCAAGAATTTTGCTCACTGTTCCCAGGGCTCAGACAGTTATTGGTACTACTACCTTGTGCATGGACCACAACTGCTTAACTTCCCAAGCTAACCTATCATATCTCTCAACTTTTCTTTCTTCCTTATCACATACCTTGTTGTCAGCTGGGCATGCTAAACTATGATCTTGCATAGTTTGTTTTCTTTCTCAATTAAGACTATGTCTGGCTTCCTATTCTCTATCTCATGGTCACACTGAATCATAAAATCCCATAGGATCTTTGCATTTCTATTTTCAACGATGCCCTCAGGTTTGTGGTCATCCTCTTTGCAAAGTATCAAATTTCTCTTCAAAAGTCAGATGCTATTAAAATTTTGGATTAATTCAAATCAACTATTTATTAATATGAACTGTTTCTATGTTCCTTTTATAAGATTCTCTATAAAGACAAACAATGATGACTGTAGTTCTACACCTTTTACATATTTCCTCAACTATATACTTCACACAAAATATCTTGAGACTGACCAACTTATCTATAACTAAGTTTTTTTATCACTTTATTTCTAACACAAACACAATACAATTAAAGATAAATATGATAGAAGCCTGAACATAACTCCAAGTTCAGTATAGACAAGCGATTGAATTTAGCTCTGATCTAATATTCTCTAACAATATGATATGTAATCTCTACAGTATGATGTACTGTGTTAGGCAATTAAGTGTGTGTGTGTGTGTGTCCTCAGACTTCAGAACATACATTCAGTTGATGAATCATTATCTTCTTTACTCAGTTATAAAGTTCATTTATTTGTTCATTTTTCCAGGCTAGCATGCATTTAACAAATACATTAATGATGCATTGTTATACAGCCATGACTTTCCTGCCACTAACCCTTACTTACTTTTCATGTAAGAGGTTTCTTATGCCATACATCTTCAAAAGTGCAGAGCTAGTGGATGATAAGGGTGACAATATCGTCATTGCTTGTAGCTCATTGATTTTCAGTGAAGCACAAATGTAAAGCATGTACACACACACACGCACTGAACCTTGTACAGTTTCTGTCAACCAAATTCAATCACAAGGCATTGATCAACTTGGAAACATGTTTTTTGAGTGAACTTCTCAACTACATATAGCCATGCCTACTCCTATTCAAAATTACAATTATAATTTCAGAATTCCCTGTGAGAAAGTTGAAAACAACAATTCTAATATCTTGGAATATCATAAAACAAATGAAAACATATCATTAAATAAGATTATCTGATAAAATAATTCTACAAAATTTAATAATTCTCAATGATAAAGTCAATAAACTTAGGGCAGGATATGGTTTCAGTGATAGACTGGACATCACCATAACCTAGAGCAAGAAAGATTTCTGTTATGTAAAGCTGAAATAATGTTAAAACTGCCTTCACAATTAGCCAAATAAGACTTGTCATTTTGCTATATAGTTGTCTTGCAGCCAAATTACATTGCTTTGGACGGGGTATATAACATGAAGACATACTAATTGAGAAACTAGATTGAACTTCAATATTTTAACAGAAGTTTAAAACTTATTAAAGTCAAAGGGTACTATCATTTTGTTTTTTTGTTCTTAATAAACCCTCTTTAAGTATGAATGTTACTAGAAATCTATTTAAAATAGTAGTTCAGGCTGGAGATAACAGCTGAGCTTGTTTTAGTTAATAAAGATGTTAGAAAGGTACAATGTGAATGGAAAAAAAGGAGGAGTTATTGGAACTCAGGGTATTAGAAGATTAATAGCAATTACAATACAAGGTGTCCCAGAAAATTTACCCATGCTTAAAACTCTTCCTAAACAATATAAATTCAGGTAATATTATCTACATTTTACGTAAAGATTTGCATATGTCTATTGTTTTGTTCATCTATAACAGGTTTGTAAACAAACATGGCATTGAAAGCAAAATGTGACCAGATTGTCGCTTTGAAAACAGCTGGAGTGAGCAACAAGGATATAACAAAACAGGTGAAGGTGTGCTGTAAAACAGTGTTCAATACCAGGAAACAATATATGGAGTCTGCTACTACCTCTAGCAAGCCAATTCCTGGTAGGAAATGATCAATTCGTACCAAACTGTTGAAGCTGTGAAGAAGTAAGTGAACCGAAATTAATGCAGGAGTGCAAGAAAAACTGCAAAAGCTCTTGATATTTTGAAATTGTCAATGCACAGGATTTTTAAAGAGGATTTAAAGCTAATTGCATGCAAGAAATAATCCCAGCAGTTAATTTCAGCAGCTTCCAAGAAGAAACGGTTCAACAGGAGTAAAACCATGTTAGCTGAGATGAGGCGCACCTCCAAGTGTTGATCTGGTCTGATAAGAAAATCTTCACCATAGAGGCAGTTACCAACAGGCAGAATGACAGGTATTATACACACAATGTACGATGCTTGCCTGAAAGTAGGAGGAGTCATTTACGCTGCCAGAAGCCAGCTTTACTCATGGTGTGGGCTGCAGTTGCATCTGATGGGTCCAAGTCTCCCTTGATCTTCATTGATGCTGGCATCAAAGTCAACAGTGAAGTTTATGTGGAAATGTTGGATGAGAAGTGTTACCCTGGGTCACAGAAAAATTTTGGTGACTATTACATCTTCACACAAGATAAGACTCCAGCCCACATATTCAATTTGACACAGAGGTGGTGCAAAGAACATTTCAGCAGGTTTTTGGACAAGATGATATGGCCTCCCTTAAGTCCAGACATCAATCCCACGGACTTTGCTATCTGGTCCATCTTAGAGAGTAATGTTTCTGCCCACTCCTATTCAAACGTGCCATATCTGAAGAAAGCCCTTTTGTCTTCAGGTGTCAAGTTGGATGAAGAGGTGCTCATGCAATTCAGTGACCATTCATTTGCAGGCTACGATCAAGGCAAAAGGTTATCATTTTGAGATGTAATTACTGCAATTGCTTAACAGTTTACATTAGAATGTGTGCGTGCCAAATTTCATTATCCTACCTTAAGTTTATTTTGAATAATTCAGAAATAAAAATGGATTAATCTTTCTGGGACACCCTGTAAAATCAAAAGTCCATCTAATCCTGTTGTCAATCAAATCAGTTAATATACAACACCCACAATTATTATTATTATTATATATTAGTATTAGTTGTCATTTCAAGCTAGTAGTAGTTAGTAAAAGAAAGTGCAAACTGAAATAAGTGGATCTCAGAGTACTAAAATAAAATCCTAATATAAGCTAATATAAACCAACAAATATAAAGAATCTTTTACATATGTAAATTAAGTCAAAGAGGGTTTTTTCAGCAGCTTACGATGAGGACTGATCAAACCAGTTGGACTATCACTTAGCAACTTATCAAGATTTGTTGCCATACTCTCTCAAGATGCCAGGAAAAAGTAGTAGAAGGTCACTTGCCGATGGTGTAAGAAGATGCTGCAAGGGTGAAGTATGTTAGTCAAGACACATTGGGTGTAATGTAGAATGCCAATCAGAGAATGTTTAAGAGGTGTAGTGTGGAATGCAGAGTTCCATTCAGAGTTTGTTGCAGCTATCTATTTTTCTTTTTAGTTCATCTTAATATATAAAAGAGAGAGAGAGAGAGAGAAAGAAAGAGAGAGAGAGTATGTTCCTTATGGATTTGAAAACTGAGTTGCCGATTTTGATGTATGAGGAATCAAAAGATTCAGTAATCTTTCGGCTACCAAATAAAATTCATTTTCATTTACATATTTGCATTACAAAAATTTAACATTATAATCTTTCTACAATATGTGTGAGAGAGAGAAACACAAAATGAGAAAAAGACAGAGAGAAAGAAATAGAGAGAGAAAACAACTTTCTATAGAAGTTGAAAGACAGAGGGATAGTGGGAGAGAGAGACATGCTGACATTTGATATTGTATGTATGTTCTATAGATGAAGGTAAAAGAAAGCTGGCACAAAGAAAGGTGGAAAGTGGGAGAAAAGGAGATGCTGATAACCTTGGAAACAAGGTTAGGTTGCACAATTTTGAGGTCATTTTTCGGCAATATTTTGGTTTGCTTCTAATGTTTCACTTTTGTCCGATGTTTCATGCATGCATAGAATTTGGCATTATCTCTCTCTTTCAATTTCTCATTATAATGTATGGAGACACTATGTTGTCAACAACATGTTATAACTTCACTAACTTCATCGATATATGACAAAACCTGGATTTCATTCCATTTTTACACATTTTACTATGAATTACACAGATAATTCATACATGTTTCTCAGGCACGTCAACCCTACAAATATGTGCACACACTTCTTCATGCCTTCACAATCACAGCTCAACTACAATTTTGAAAGTATTCTCCTACTTTTTCTTCATTTGGAATTAAGAAAGGTATGTAAAAATAACTTCCTTTGGCACACACTCACACACACTCAAGGTAAAAGTTTTGTATGAATTATGTTCTATCTTACTGCATGTACATGCAAAATTACAGCTCAAATCCTATTCTCTCATTCCTTTTGTGGTGAGTGTATTTCAAAACCTGATCTTCCAAATAAACTTACAAGGAAGTTAACCCAGAAATCCTGTCTTTTACCTGATGTTTCTAACATGTCTGACATTTGCGTCCCCACCCCTTATTTTTTCCCTAAATTTATTCACATCCTATCTTTTCCATACAAGAGATTTGCATTTCACCAAAACACATGTTCTCAATATTTTAAGTTTCTCCCTCTCAACCCCAATTTCTTCATTTTTTAAAAACTTTTTTCCACATCTTTTTCTTGGTAATCCTCAGAGAAACAATCAGACAGTATGAATTTTCTTCTTTCTTGAAGAAACACTAACATCTTCTTCCCCAACATCTACCCATAACCTCACCATTTTCAAAAAGCTACTCTGTGTGTGTGTTTGTGTGAATGTTCCTCACGGATTCAAAAACTCAGTTGCTCATTTTAACATATGGGGTATCAAAAGATTCAGTAATCTTTCAGCTACCAAATAAAGTATATTTTTCACATAACAACTCTTTTTTACTAATAAAATAACCCCAGAAATGAGGTTGCGTCGCACAATTTCGAAGTCATTTTCTGGTAATATTTCAATTTGCTTCTAATGTTTCACACATGCATAGAATTCTACTGAAATACTACACGTAAAAAAAATTGGCATTACCTCTCTCTTTCAATTTCTCATTATAATGTATGGAGATACCGTGTTGTCTATAACATGTTACAACTTCACTAACTTCATTGGTATATGACTAAATCCACATTTAATTTCATATCATACACACTTTGCTATCAATTATATAGATAATTCCAAACATGGTCTGTAAAGATAATTTATTTCTCAGGCTTTCACAGTTCATCAACTATGAAGTCATACATCGCTCCATTACTACTACCCAACCTCTGCATACCAGCATAACCCATTTCTTTTCAAGAAGCACAGTGTCTATACATTTATGTCAAACTACCCACATCAATAACACTGTTTACTCATATCCTTATATATGTATATATACATACAGCCCCAAAAGTCCCTTCTTTATTCTGTTGGCCTCAACATTGATATAAACTGATACCAAATATGCTTGCAGAAAACCATAGTACTTTTGGACATGACCTTTTCATTGGGGAAGCTAATGTATATTTGTGTGGTTCACAGTTATCAACAAATATTATGGGATGGATAGGAACTAGTTCAGTTTCTACATTACCCAATTTGTAACCATGAAAATGAGTTGCCAATATTGTTGTATCAGATATCAAAACATTGAGCAATCTTTCGGCTAGCAGTGTAAGGTAAGTTTTTGGCACAGCAAACCTATTTTACTACAAAAATTAGCACCAAAACAAGGCTTGGTTGCACAATTTTTAGGTCATTTTGTGGCCAATGTTAAGATTTCTTTCTAATCTAAGTTGCTATTGTACATGTTTTTGGTGTCAAAGATTTCAGCATTGTTCATCACAAAATGACTGAAAAACATGTTTATAAAGAAGAGTTATTTGCTTCATACTCCTTGTGTGCTGATTCTGCCCTTAAGAAAGGAACAAATAATACAATGTAGCTGTAGGTCATAACATTTGGGCAACATCAGGATGCATTACTGGTATATGATAAAAATAAAACTATATTGTCTATGTAAAGGATAGACAAATATCTAATTATAATGTGTTCCCTGAAATGAGAGGCTGCTTTATCATAAACACTACAACACAAATAAAACTGAGTCAACACTGTAAGTGAACAAAATACTCATTAGTTATAAAATACTGTCATGACTGTATTATTGAAGTAACTGAAGGTTTCACAACTAGACTAAAAGATGTACAGCTGAATCAGAGACAAAATATGATTTCATGACTTTTTTTGATCATCTGTTGTGATTCTGCTTAATTGTTGAGGATAACAATATTGTGTCTTCCTGAATGACACAATAAAAAGTCTCTGACAACATTTGAGGTGCACCCATCTAAATTTGTTACTGGACTAGAAATAATATTTGATCCAATCTTAATAAATAGAAAACACTGCAGAAACTTTTCTCTTCAGCTGCAGATAGTATCGCACTACTACGACAGCTAAAATACTATATATCATGATCATCAATATCTGAAAGCTATTTTGTTGCTATGTACCAAAATGTGTAAACATTTTTTTCCATACACCTCAAACTTCACATAGATCTAGGCTACAAGCAATGCACTGCACACAACTGAAACATACAATATTCAAATAATTTGCTAAAATAATAAAATTTATAAAAAAAATATTTATTTTATTGGGCTTCTAAGCATCAGTAAAATGCAAGATATCAGAGTAAACAAACACGACAATAGCAGTTGTACCCAATATTTTGGTGGTTGAGTATGCTGGATGGGGAAATTATGGTAGTAATGCACAACAATAAAATTTTGTAGTTGTGATACCAGTGCCAGTGGCATGTAAAAGAACCATCCGAACATGGCCGTTGCCAGCACCGCCTCAACCGGCCTCCATGCCGGTGGCATGTAAGAAGGACCAACCGATCGTGGCTGTTGTCAGCCTTGCCTGGCACCTGTGCTGGTGGCTGTAAAAAGCACCCACTACACTCACGGAGTGGTTGGCGTTAGGAAGGGTATCCAGCTCTAGAAACACTGCCAGATCAGACTGGTCCTGGTGCAGCCTCCTGGCTTCCCAGACTTCAGTCGAACCATCCAACCCATGCTAGCATGGAACGCAGATGTTAAATGATGATGATGAAACTGAAGATGCAGTTATTTGAAAGAAGCAAACAATATGTTAAAAAAACACCAAAGGCCTTAATGTCAAGATGGTGTATTTATCAGAACTTCATCAATATTCAATACTGTGGCTGAAAGACTTTTCTTTTTTAGAATATTTTTGATTCAGAAAGTATATAGTTATGACTACTGTTACAGCCATTGAATTGTGTTGAGAGCAAAAATACATAACTCTACTTGCTCTTGGCTCAGTGAAGGACTGTAAGATATGATCTTTTCCTTAATACACAGTTGAGTGGGGAGAATCATCATTGTCATCATTTAGCATCCATTGTCCATGCTGATATGGGTTGGATAGTTTGACCAGGGCTGGCAAGCTGGAAGGTTGCACCATACCCTAGTCTGATTTGGCATGGTTTCTATGGCTGGATGCCCCTCCTAATGCCAACCATTCTGAGAGTGTAAGGCATTAGGAAGGGCATCCAGCTATAGAAACCATTTGCATGACACTAGTATCTGCCACAACTGTGATTTTACTTGGCTGATATGTCGTATGATGCATATGGACAAGGATAGCTATGTAAAGAAGTGCTGATCTCTGTTGAGGGAGATCCAGGAAGACATGGGACAAGGTGGTAAAGCATGATCTTTGAACTTTGGGCCTCACAATGGCAATGACTAGTGACCGAGACCTTTGGCGATATGCTCGTGTGATGCATATGGCTCTTCTCAAGTACAATATAATGCCAAAGGTCTTTGTCATTGCTTCTGTGAAGCCCAGCATTCAAAAGGAGCTTTTTGTGTGCCACTGGCATTCACCATTTTGCCTCTGTGGGGCCCAAAACTTGAAAAATGCTTTTTATATGTCACTGACACAGGTGCCAGTTATGTGACATCAGCCATGACTATGATTTCACTTGGCTTGACAGGTCTTCTCAAGCACAGCATATCGCTAAAGGTCTCAGTCACTAGTCATTGCCACTGTGAGGCCCAAAGTTCGAAGATCATGCTTTACCACCTTGTCCCATGTCTTCCTGGGTCTACCTCTACCACAGGTTCCCTCAACAGTTAGGGATCAGCACTTCTTTACACAGCTATCCTCGTCCATATGTATCACACGACCATAGCACAGTTGTCTCTCTTGCACAACGCATCTGATGCCTCTTATGCCCAACTTTTCTCTCGCGATGTTTACATGCTGTTGAACATGCATACTGACATTACACATCCAGTGAAGCATACTGGCTTCATTTCTTTCAAGCTTACATATGTCCTCAGCTGTCACAGCCCATGTTTCACTGCTGTGTAGCAGCATAGCTGTTCACATACAGGCATTATACAATCTGCCTTTCACTCTGAAGGAGAGGCCCTTTGTTGCCAACAAAGGTAGGAACATCCATGTAAACATGGAAGTATAAATATAAAACTGCAGAAAATGAAAGTTTAAATGTTGCAAGTTGCACTGCCACCTCTATTTTTAATCAATGTTGACAATTACACTGAATGTTTCAACTATTGCATCTTTTTGCAACTACTGAACTGCCTATGCTGAATCAGCTTCTTCAACCAACCATCTTTTTATCAGCAACATAAGCTATTTAGTCCTACCCAATGATTTAACTGTAATCTTTACAAATTGAAAGATACCATCAATCTCTAATCATATACTTTCCTCTTTAGGCAACCTCGTTAAGAAATTACATTGTGAAAATTTTACTTTAGTTAAGTATCATTATAGTTACTCCTGTCATGTCTGTTGTTGAAGCTGATGTCTTTTCTCAGTTCAGTGTATATTTGATTCATTACCAATATCAAAAGTTCTGTGCATTTGCAATTTTTCATTAATTTTTATTACTTAAAAATATGCTACATGTGCAAGATCTTACAATGTCACTGCCAAAACTGCATCACAAAGATGAAAATATCACTTCAGCCCTAATCAGTTGCTGAACTCCACAAATCTGACATTAGAGTACTACTCACGTCTATGGAATAGTGCTACTACTTTACACACAAATTTTCTAGACTGCATCTCTGATTGGAACAGATTCAATAGCCTACAAACAAAGACTCTATCTCACAGAAACGCTGCTTTTTTCTTTATCATGTCTAGTTTGACTGCATCTACAATGGCCTGTTTTACTGGATCATGTTACTGTATATCCTAACATTTTGCTTAATCTTCCCTCCTCACAACAGTAATCCTTTGTGACAGCATTTTTCCTACAGACTAAACATAACTATGTCAATCTCACTAGTCCTGGAGTGTCTGCAACATTAAAAAGTTCTACAACTCCACCTCTGACTATCTTATAAAAGACACAGAAGCTCAGAACATCTTTAAAGGAGAATGTCATGCCTTCTAAGATATCTAAGGCTAAAGCAAGCTTCAGTTATATATATATATTATAGTAAGAATAGTATTCCAGGGCCTCTGTATGTCTCATGAGGCAAAAAGTCTGCATCTGGAAAGTTCTTCTCTTAGCTGTATGCTTGGGCAAAGATTTTATGAAAAACCTGCAGTTGCCCAAGCATCTAAACCTCCACACCCCATGACACTAATATTGTCCAAGTGAAAGGTAAAGGCTGATACACCTTGGCATCAGTGTCATGTTACCACTGCCATCAGAATGCAAAGAGCCAGAAGAGATACTACAAGAAATCTCATCTAATCTATAACAATAAATGCCGAAACAAATTTGTGTGCCAGTGTGTCACACTTTGACCCCCTCTCACACTATTCAATGACACGTCTACTATTCCTCCTGCTGGAGTAAAAGTAATAGTTGGCATAGAGATGGTGAGGGCAGTAGTAGATTGATGGTTGTGATGGTAATGGGGTGATAGTAATAGTATGAGCTGTAGTTGTGATAGAGATAGAGGCAACAGTGATGGTGGTGGTGGCGGTGGTAGCTGAGGCGGTCAGGGATGACGGTGACAGCAAATGATGTGAAAGACAGTGGTGATGGTGGTGGAGGGGAAGGCGGCAAAGTCAAAGATATTGATGGTGGTGACGTCGAAGTCTGAATGGTGTGTGCATGGCAGATGTCGTGGCGATAGTGGTGGTATTGATGATGGTTGAAAATAATCAACAGAAAGAAAGAGGTTAGATAGAAAAAAATTGTACTGACCCCCAAATGGGAAGACAAAAAATGTTGTCTATCATGCAGCTTTGCAATAAGTTCCAAGTTGACAAATTATAAAAAAATTATAAAACTGTTTGATGAAAATTGTTCATTGCTTGAAAAATATTGGTCAAGTTTGATAAAATTTAATATGCACTCAATGCATGAAGTGTCATTGTTGGGCCCAAGGCCCAATGAAGAGCCCTCCACAGGAGCCAGTTTAAAAGTCACCAGATATGGTGGCTTTTAAGCTAGTGCTCTAATAATTATGCTAACCCATCACTCTGGATTGATACTTTATTTATTAACCTCAAAAGAATGGAAAGTAAAGTTGATTTCATTTGACTGTTATAAAAAATATTGCCATATCTTTATACAGTTGATACAGCGTCTAGTTAGTAAATAACAAGATCTCTCTATAGCAAGGAAGAAGCAGCAAAGACAGGTTAAATGAAATGATGAGGAAGCAAAACTGGGTCAAGATTATAATCTGATATTGAGATATCACTGATGTTCTTTAATGGAGACAAAAGAGCTTTTCATGCAAATGTTTGTGGTATTAAAAGCTGTGTATTAGTAGCAGTTGTCTGGTATCAGAAGTGTAGGAATAGCAGGGCAGAAATGAAGTAGGAGCAAAATGACAAAACTGTTGACTTACCATCTTGAACTTCAACTATTTCAGCAGGTTCAGTCATTACTTCTGGATTCATTTCTTCACGGAAATGTGATGACCAGCCTGAAGCAACTTCTAAACTGTTGCCTAAATTCAGACTATGGTTACCAGGTGAGTTAGACAGCTCTAGGGTCTTTGGTCGTTGATTAATTTTCTGATGAGCAGACATGGGTTTGTTTTGTGGTTGAGGATTAGAATCATGACTAGGGTTTAAATCTGTCTGCTGTGGAACATTATTGTCTGATGATATTGATGTATCACTGTGTTTAGTGTTATCACGTACATCTTTGTCTGATTTGTGTGAAAGGTCATCTGTGGTCTGTGAAGGGTTATTTACAGGGTCAGATACGGAATTTGATTTCTCTTTAATGTTTTTCTTTAAAACAGTCTTCACTGTTAATCAGGAAAGAAAAAAAAAAGAAAAGGAAAATTAATGTTTATTCACTCTTTGTGTATCTTGACAAACATGAAAAAAACACTAATGTAAAATTGTGATGAGTAGAAAAGCTTAATATAATGAAAGAGTGACTAATAATGACTTAATTTGAGGAAACACATTATTCCTTCAATAGATGGAAGATGAAATACATACTCAGCTAAACCAGGATCTGTGAAGCAGAAGAACCTGAGGAAAATTGTTGCGATTTTTATGGGTAAATGTTAAGCACACCCACAAAAAAATGTTTTGAAGGTCTCAGTAAGCATAATCTGATGCTTAACTCTTTTTGCTACCTCCTTTATCTAGATAGGATAACAAACATAACTCTGAAAGTAAATTAACAGAATGATCAACAAATATATTTGGCATTATCATAAAGATGATAAAAATAGTAATGAAAATAATTTCAAATCAGAGCTTGATTCTTATGTATATATGCTTGCAAGTGCACATACACAGAGTTTGCAGAACCTATTGAGCTTTGTGAACTTTTATTAACTGATTATACTTAGGTAGGCAACCACTAGTTTCCTTGGAATCTAATTCTTTGCATACATACACACACGTAAAGTAGTATTTCTTTATATTTACAAATATTATTTTATACACAGCCTGCATTCTGGGGTTTTAGAAGATGTCAACTAGAGATCACAATGATTTTGGAACTTTAAGACAGTATCACTCCACTCAGTGCCAAGCAGCATTGATGCTAACAGGGATTGTCCTTGTTGTAACAAGGCCTTTTCATTTTGTTCATTAAGCAGTCATCTTACCAAATCAAAGGCAGTTGTTACTCATCAATTATTTTGTTTCTATCCCCTTAAGATTTTGTACCTTATTCTCAGCTTTGGTCTCTTTTTCACATTCCTCTGCTACATCCATGATGAAGCATTCTTTGCTTACATAAACAGTGCAGGAATCACAACTCAGTTATTTAAGTCCAATGTCAGCCAAGTAGGATATTATAGATGTGGATACAAATTCACAATATCCCACCTCCACTGGAAGAATTGTAAACTACCTTCCATGTGACTCACATAACTCCCTAAGACCCTCATATTTTAGGTACTTTTTTATGTACCCACTCCATGAAGTCTTCCCAAGGCATTGTCAATTCCGTATATGTATTCTGTAATATTAGCTCTGCTTCTTCCACAAGACTTGAAATCAGCAATTTGCCTCCAAGAACTTGAAAGTAGTTTGCAATTAGCCCCCAAGAAATGTACCCAAGTGGTACTCCCTCATCATATTTTCTTTAAATTTATCAACAATCACCAAGTTGAATGCTTACCATAAAGAACCCACTGCCTCTCCTCCTCTGATTAAAATGCAAAACACCACAGCAACAGTGAAATTAGTAAAGGTATGTTCTAAAAGGAAATTGTGACTAGTATGAAATATCTTAGAGAGAAAGAGAAGAACAACATCATTTACCTTCAACTGTATTACTAGTCGATGGTTTGTCATCTGTTTTGGGATCTGGAGGAAGCTTTTTAATAACAACAAGATCTTCATTTGGAAGTTCTTTACTAGGTGATGTTGCTACAGAAACATCAACAGATTCTACCACTCTTCCAGGAGTAACTGCTACAGGTGGAGGTCGGGTATTTCCAATCTCTTCAATACTGATGCCATCATTTAAACCAGCTACCCCATCCACTCCAGCAAGTAACAGAGGTATGTTCATCCAACTGTTCAAAACACTTGAATTGTAAGGAAGTTCAAATTGGAAAGCTGTTATACCTGCAGTAAAAACAAATGCTATAAATAACCCAAAATACATTTAACTTTTATATTTGATCAAAGTTGGAACTGTATTATTGTATATGTGACTACTCTATATTATATTCTAAAACTATCACTGTTGGAAACCAAATTTACAATAAGAAAAAACAAAAAAAACAATAACATATGTAAATTGTGAAGAATTAAAACTGATGTCTGCCATGTATTTGGTTTATTCTCTTAATACCGGATGTTAATATATAGGTGATAAGGCAATTCTGTAACATAGGTCAAATGGATCTCTCTTGTGAGTGTCACTGATCTGTAGGGCTTATTTATGCACTGAATTTAATAAATGCCTGACAAATGAGAGAACTAACAAGAAAGACAAGAAATTATGCTAAAACTAGTTCAAAACTCCAAATCATTACCTTTAAAACTTTTCTATTAGTGAATGTAGATGGAATTATAGAATTTGCTTTCATCTGTTACTCTCCTTATCAGAAAATACTTTAAAATTGTTTTCACAGAGCTTATTGGATATTTTAAGATATTTTGTTTTATATTAATGGAGAGTAAATCCTATATTGAAAGCCTATCTCCTGACAAAATGCCAAACATGTGGATCAATGCATGCTTTGTACAACAGTGAACTGACATTAAAAATGACAAAGAAGGGAAATGATTCAGTTGGCACACCAATTATTTCTACAAATTAGTGTACCAAGATTGGGAATAATAATCACAGTATCTTCAAAAGCAAAAATTGTTCACTTACACATACGTCTTTTACAAATTATCTGGAGCATTTGAGGATGAGATCTAATTTGTACTAATGCATTAAATTGTAAGAATGTTTCCTATTATTGCTCTGATTGATGGAGGTATGAATTCATCACTGCAACTGTTTGAAAAAGGAGAATCTACTGAAATACTTATGCTTATAGTCAATATTCTACTACTACTAACTGTGAGTGAGTGAGTGTGTGTGTGTGTGTGTCTGTCTGTCTGTCTGTATTTTGTTTATTCATTACTGTTTTCAATTTCGTTTTTGTCTCTTGTATTCACATCCGTCTTGTGCGTTCACATTCCTGTCTTCTACCAAGAAATCTAATGCTTACAGCTTAGTTTTTTTTCTTGGGGCTGGCCGAGTTGGAGCAAATATCAGAATTGAACAGCCGAAATTTGCTATGATGATTCGGTGTCTGACTGAAGATTGAAGGCTTCGAATGATTTGTCTGTGTTCCGTGTTCGTCCCTTCCTGTATTTCACGTTCATTATATATAAAAACATTCATTCTTATATTATTGCGGCATTACGTGCACCCCCCCCGTTTGTTTGTCCAATTTTAACCCTGCACGACTTCTATACACACTGTCTTTCCTACCCGCCATTGCTTCTTCACCAAACTTTTTGGCGCCCTCCGATTCTTCCCCTCTCTTCCCCATCCTCCTCCCCTCTTCCTCCCATCCTCCTTAATCCCTTCTTTCTCCTTTTCTCTTGGTCACTGATTCTGTCCCCTGCCTTCCACCCTCTTTGATTCCCTCTCTCTCTGTCTCTCTTTCTCTCTCTCCTGCGACCTGCTGCTTCTTAAACCATTCTGTTGGCCTTCGTATCTCGACCAACATGTGTCCCCGCTACCGAAACGGTAATTATTTCTACGCCAGCTATGTTGTTGTTGTGTTGTTTTGTCTCATTTGGTCTAAAGTCGTATGACAACCACCGTTATATATATTTTGTTTATTCATTACTGTTTTCAATTTCGTTTTCGTCTCTTGTATTCACATCCGTCTTGTGCGTTCACATTCCTGTCTTCTACCAAAAATCTAATGCTTACAGCTTAGTTTTTTTTTTCTGGGCTGGCCGAGTTGGAGCAATATCAGAATTGAACAGCCGAAATTTGCTATGATGATTCGGTGTCTGACTGAAGATTGAAGGCTTCGAATGATTTGTCTGTGTTCCGTGTTCGTCCCTTCCTGTATTTCACGTTCATTATATATAAAAACATTCATTCTTCTATATATATATATATACACATACAGTAATCCCTTGCCATATCATGGTTCACCAATTGCAGTTTATTATTCAAGCTTTCTGTGGTGTTGTTTTGCATTTGTAATAAAATAAATATATAAAAATTATGAAAATAATTTTAAAAAATATACAGTACAGTACTGTTTCTACTTCACAGACTTCCACCTATTGCAGGGGTGGTGGTGATATAACACTTGTGATAGTCAAGGGATTACTCTGTGTGTGTGTGTGTGTGTGTGTGTGGTAACCAAATGGGAAAAAATTCCTCAGGAGATTTACCTTGAACATATGATTTCAAAATCCCAGGTTGCTCCAAATCTCGTAAATATGATAGATGGTGATAAAATGAACTTTAAAAAAAGAAAACAAGATTAAAGCACAGATTAAAATATACTTTGTTTTAAAACATAATGGTGGAGCATAATAAACTCTTCCTCTCTCCCAAGAAGAATAGACAACTTTCCTAAACATGTCATCAAATGTAGAGTAGTCATAAATAAGGACAAAATATAAATCCAATATCTTTTGCCAGGCCTTTGCAGAAAAGATCATATGAAGATGCTGCAAGGATTCAGATTCCAATCAAAACCCTGAAAGAATGCTGTAAGAAACCAGCCAGGCCCCAATTCTTCCTATTTCACTTTTGCATTCTTGTAATGCATTTCCAAACTAATACAGTAGTATACCGTGGATTCTGATTGCTCTGTACAGCAGCCAAAATTGGCCACATCCTCCCTTAAATGTAACATATCTTCAACTACAATAGATACGGCTATTCTGAATAGTTCACACACCCACATTATGCCACTGAAGCAATGGAAGTGAATTTCTGTGATATCTAATACATAAGACAGAATCCAGAGATCTTATTATTTACAGTGGAATCAGCACTCTCAAAAAAATTAATCTTGTGTTGCTGCCATTCAAGAATCTTCCAGTCTTGCACTGATCAATTTTTTCTCAATCCTTTTACACACAAAACATCATCCCTTTCGAATTCCCTCCCAGCCTATGTTTTTTCTGCAGCTGTTCAATCTCACCAGTTATAGCCTGAGAAGGCTATGATCACAGCTCTTTCTTCCAGACCAGACATTAAAAAAAAAATTACAAGTCTACCTGTTGAAAAATCAACTCATTTTGAGCAAATAATTCAACTTTTGACCAAGCCAGAGAATAGCAGACCTTCTCACTAAGCTTTTTCACATACTGAAACAAAATTATAAATCAGTAAGTCCATGTCATGGACTTATAAGGCTGTTTAACAAATTCAGTGAAAAGCTGCAATTAAAGGAGTTACATGAAAAACTGCTTAGGTGGTCATTATCATTTAGCATCTGTTTTTCATGCTGGCATGGGTTAGACAGCTTCACTGGGACTGGTAAGCCAGAGAGCTGTACCAGGCTCAAGTCTGATTTGACATGGTTTCTATGGCTGGATGCCCTTCCTAATGCCAAACACTCCCAGAGTGTAATGGGTGCCTTTTACATGTCACTGGCACAAGTTCCTTTTAGACGGCACTGGTCACAACTACGATTTCACTTGGCTTGACATGTTTTCTCAAGCACAGCAGGTTGTCAAAGGTCTTGATCACTTGTCCTCACCTTCATGAAACTCAACATCTGAAGATCATGCTTCACCACCTCATTTTTAGGTCTACCTCTCCCACAAGTTCCCACAATAGTTAGAAATTGGCCCTTCTTTACCCAACTGTCCTAGTCTTCGTTACACAATAATGTGGCAAAAAAAATGTAGTAACATAGTCCTAGTCAGGACTGCCACATTATGTTGGCAAATAAACTATACTCTCTCTCTCTCTCTCTCTCTGTATATATATATATATATATATATATATATATATATATATTGGAGGCGCAATGGCCCAGTGGTTAGGGCAGCGGACTCACAGTCGTAGGATCGTGGTTTCGATTCCCAGATCGGGCGTTGTGAGTGTTTATTGAGCAAAAACACATTCAGCTCCACGAGGCTCCGGCAGGTGGTGTACTCTTTCGCCACAACTTTCTCTCACTCTTTCTTCTGTTGGGCTGCTCGCTTAGCCAGCGGGGTGGCGTCATTTGAAGACTAAAACAATGCGAAGCGCATTGTGACCAGCGATGTGTAGCAACATCTGATAGTCTGGTCAGTCACATGATCATGTGATATATATATATATATAGAGAGAGAGAGAGAGAATGCGATATATATATAAGTATAGATGATATAAATTCTGGACAAAAGAAAAAGCATATTTGATAATATCAGTGATAAAATGATGAATGATGTCATGATACTCTGTGACAAACCCATCTAATCTATGCAAGTGGGTGAGGATGATGGCAATGATGATATAAAGTATAAAATAAGAGAAATTTTGCCTATTATTATCATCATTATCAACACTGGCCAGTTTAGATGCTTATGGGTTAATATCCTTTCATCCCTTCATTTCATTTTATTTGGGGGTCACACAGTGTAATAAATAAATAAATAAACTAACTGCTTTTCTCTAATTGTCAGCTAAGGCATTTGACACCCCTCATCCACTTTCTGATACAGAAATTTTCAACAGACTTGGAAAAAAAAAATATTCCTCACTCTAGAGCCTGGACATCTGCAGTCATAACATCAATGTAGCTGCCAAGGATACCATCATTCAGGGCAAGTCTTATCCAAACCTACAAAGAACGACAGAGACAATTTTGTTATAGATACATTACAACAGACAAATATATATTATCAAACTTCAAAAAAAATTAAACATTCAATAGAGTGTTGGAATAGTTGAAGAAGTATTGTGTTAATCTCTCAGAACAAGGGTCATGCTTCTGCTTCCTGTCACAAACACTGTACTCAAGCTTTGAGCAGAATATTTCAATACTTCAATATACCTGCTTCAGTTAGCTGAATGACAGTTATCATCATCATCATCATCATCATCATTTAACGTCCGCTTTCCATGCTAGCATGGGTTGGACGGTTCAACTGGGGTCTGGGGAGCCCGAAAGCTGCACCAGTCCAGTCAGATCTGGCAGTGTTTCTACAGCTGGATGCCCTTCCTAACGCCAACCACTCCGAGAGTGTAGTGGGTGATTTTATGTGCCACCGACACAGGTGCCAGACGAGGCTGGCAAACGGCCACGCTCGGATGGTGTTTTTTATGTGCCACCGACACAGGTGCCAGACGAGGCTGGCAGACGGCCACGCTCGGATGGTGTTTTTTATGTGCCACCGACACAGGTGCCAGACGAGGCTGGCAGACGGCCACGCTCGGATGGTGTTTTTATGTGCCACCGACACAGGTGCCAGACGAGGCTGGCAGACGGCCACGCTCGGATGGTGTTTTTATGTGCCACCGACACAGGTGCCAGATGAGGCTGGCAAACGGCCACGATCGGATGGTGCTTGTTACGTGCCCACAGCACGGAGGCCAGTCGATGCGGTACTGGCTACGGCCATGTTCGGATGGTTTTCTTATGTGCCACGTGCCACCGGCACTGGTACCACAAAGATACAAATTCCATTGATGTTCATCTATTTTGATTTGTTTTGATTTTCACTTGCCTCAACAGGTCTTCACAAGTGTCACAAGAAGGAAGGTATGCACAGGTGGACTGACTACGTCCCAGGTAGGGGCCATGGGTTATGGCCTGACTAGTCTTGCCGGGTCTTCGGATGGTGTTTTTATGTGCCACCGACACAGGTGCTAGATGAGGCTGGCGAACGGCCACGATCGGATGGTGTTTGTCATGTGCCCACTGCACTGACTACGGCACTGATGGATTTCTTGTGTGCCACAGGCACTGGTACCACAGGATACAAATTCCATTGATGTTCATCTATTTTGTCTATTTTGATTTGATTTGATTTTCACTTGCCTCAACTGGTCTTCACAAGTGTCACAAGAAGGAAGGTATGCACAGGTGGACTGACTAGTCTTGCCGGGTCTTCGGAAGGTGTTTTTATGTGCCACCGACACAGGTGCCAGATGAGGCTGGCGAACGGCCATGATCGGATGGTGTTTGTTACGTGCCCACAGCACGGAGGCCGGTCGATGCGGAACTGGCTACGGCCACGTTCGGATGGTTCTCTTGTGTGCCACCGGCACTGGTACCACAAAGTGTGTGCCACCGGCACTGGTACCACAAAGATACAGATTCCATTGATGTTCATCTATTTTGATTTGTTTTGATTTGATTTTCACTTGCCTCAACAGGTCTTCACAAGTGTCACAAGAAGGAAGGTATGCACAGGTGGACTGACTACGTCCCAGGTAGGGGCCATGGGTTATGGCCTGACTAGTCTTGCCGGGTCTTCGGATGGTGTTTTTATGTGCCACCGACACAGGTGCTAGATGAGGCTGGCGAACGGCCACGATCGGATGGTGTTTGTCATGTGCCCACAGCATGGAGGCCAGTCGATGCGGTACTGGCTACGGCCACTTTCGGATGGTTTTCTCTTGTGTGCCACCGGCACTGGTACCACAAAGATACAAATTCCATTGATGTTCATCTATTTTGATTTGTTTTGATTTGATTTTGATTTTGATTTTCACTTGCCTCAACAGGCCTTCACAAGTATCACAAGGAGGAAGGTATGCACAGGTGGACTGACTACGTCCCAGGTAGGGGCCATGGTTTATGGCCTGACTAGTCTTGCCGGGTCTTCGGAAGGTGTTTTTATGTGCCACCGACACAGGTGCTAGATGAGGCTGGCGAACGGCCACGACCGGATGGTGTTTGTTATGTGCCCACAGCATGATAAACTGTAGAAAAAAATTCAAGAACTGGATGTCAGGTGAGAGGTTAAGTGATTCATGGGTTTGTTGAGATACAATGAGAGATGGGTTTTAATAAGCACAGCTAGCTCTTATTGTCATTAAAATGTTAAAGGATACAAACAAGGAACAACCACTGAAAATGTTAATTATATACATTTAAAAAAGGTATATTTTTGTACATATTTCCTCTTACTAATTCACAACTATCCTGTGTTTGAGAATTCTTTTATTTTCTGCAGAATACCAACTCACTCTGTGATGAGTTTATTTACAATGTATATATATATATATGAATGAAGCTATAAGGTGTCACTCAGGCACCCAACAATGAGTCCACTGATGTAAGCTAATGAAGTTCATAAGATAATCATTTATTCCTCTGTTAGCTCATTTATATACACATGTGTGTGTGTATCATGTTTTAGTATACACTTTTCCATGCTTGTATGGGACAGACAGAACAGAATTCATTGAGGTAGATTTTCTACAGCTGGATGCCCTTCTTGTTAGTAACACTCAGCTGTTTTCAAGTGGGATTTATTTCCCATGGCCAGCCAAGTTTTAATGGAAGATTGGGTATGAAGGACACCACCTTCACAACAGTAGTGTTTGTTTACAACTCATATGTGATGTCAAGACGGAGAGGCACTCAAAGATCTGCCCACACATGCACACATACATATATACATATCAAATATATAGATGTGTGTGTGTGTGTATACAACTAGTTTCTTTTAGTTTCTGTCTACCAAATTCACTCACAAAGCTTTGGTCAGCCTAAAGCTATAGTGGAAGACACATTCCCAGTGTACTACGCATGGTACTGAACCAAAAACCATGTGGTTGGGAAGCAAATGTCTTATCCACAAAGCTATGCTTGTGTGTCTTTCTCTCCCTTATAACCTATATGTATAAAAGAGAGTTTGTATGTGTGTGTGTGTGTGCATATGTTCCTTATGCATTCGAAAACTGAGTTGCCACTTTTGACGTATGGGATATGAAAAGGTTCAGTAATCTTTTGGCTACCAAATAAACTTTATTTTCACCTACATATTTTCTACATTATCTCAACAACCAGCTTTAGTTATTTGAAAGACAAAGCTCTACAATGACCAGGTTTCATTAGAAAGTGAAAATAGTTTTACACTTTCAATTTGAACCTAAATTACAAAGTGTGGCATTATGAGAATGACGATGTGTGAATAATGAAAGTAATTTTTCTCCAAATTAGTCACATCTGTACTATAATAAAGAAGGCTGCTTATTATCTCTCTATATATAATTCTTTGTCTCTCTGTCTGTTCCCTATGCATTCTCAAATGGTTCAACCAAATCAAATCAAATTTTGCAAGGTAATAGTATCAGACCCCGTGAGTGTCAACAAGTAATTTTCTTTTCATTTGGATTAAGACAATATAACATTGGCACTGATTCAGTATGACATGTTAAAAATGAAAGAATAAGATCTATATTCTAATGTGATCTAAGATTCACTTTTATTCTTTTACTTTTAATTCTAATGTGATAACACAAAAACCATCTTATTTCTATTATATTTATGAGACTTTCCCAAGATCAGCAAACACATGCTGCAACACATCAAATGAAATCTCAAGACAGAAAGGAGATGAGGCTTTCTCAAGATCAGCAAAGGCATGCTGCAGCACATCCATGGAGTCTCAAGAGAGAAGACAGACGTTACACTCCAACAACTTAGTTTGTTACGAGACAATACTTCAGCTTGTTATACAATATTCCATACTGTTACAAACTTCAGTACACAGCTGATGAGTCTTTTTTTAAATTGAAATAAAACTGATGCCTTGTACTTCAGTCATCATGTTTGGATATCCACATATTTGCATGTTCACATAATCATATACAAGTGAAATCTATACATACTTACCCGACAATAGCCAACATCAGTTTTTATCTGATTTAAGTCTTGAATTTGAGCAATAACATTTTTGTGAGTAAATCGGCTGATAAATTTCCAGAAGTTCTGTTTCAAAAGGATAATTGTAGAAGAAAGAATAAATATTATAGAAGTAAGAAATTAATAACATCTATTTATAATATCAAAATAACATAACAACAGTTATTTGAGATGTTTTAAGTATCTGATTGATGATAATAGTTTCATGTAGTTATTGCATATAATCTCTTTCATTTCACTTTCCAAAAAGAAGTTATTAGTATATAAATACCAGTTGTGTGTTCATTGTGGCTTTGTCCCAATGCATAAAATGATTATCATGCAATCCAAGCAAATGACTTGTCAGTTGTTGGCTTAGACTGGACTTACTTATATTGCGGAAATATACAAAATCAATATTATATATAATAAAAAGACATAATTTAGTATTTGGCCTATGATGATTTGATGTAACTGTATGATATGCTGTATCTGCATGTAACTCTACAGAGTAGCCAAGTAACATTGATCTGATGTTACAAAAGAGTGTGGTAAGAGAAGGGTTCTTTTTTTTTTCATAAAAGAAGGTACTTTAGTATAATAATTAATTTTATCACTTCAGAGTTGAAGAAAAAATGTTTTGCAGTTTTATTCAAATGATAGTGCTTATTTTCCATAAAAAGTTTCCTTTTACAGAGTGAGAAAAGTTTGGACCTTATATGCTATTTAGTTTAACACTTTAGCATTTAAACTGGGCATATCTGGCCCAATATTCTACCTGTTTTATGTTTAAAATGGCCAAGTCTCACCTCTCACAGCTACCCAACAATATCATTTTGAAAATAAACAATCACATCATTGAAATGTTGAAGCTACAAGATAATGCATGATTGATTCAAAATAATGTGAATAAATAAGAATTTTATCAGATAGAGTAATCTGATTGCTAGAGAGTTAACACTATTTTTTTCTCTTTGGAAGCTTTTAGCAAAGTTCAATCTGTTGAAAGCAACCCAAACTTACCAGCTTGATATAGCCTGCAAACATCTTAGTTACTGCCCTCTACTTCTGACTAATTATACATAAAAAAAAAATGAGGAATAGAAAACTGAATTTTACAAGTTTTTATGTAGCTGAACATTTAAGTACTGATGTTCTAACATATGAAATTTTTGCTTTCCTGCTTTGAATTTTTCAAAGTAGCTATTTCACTTTTCCTTCAAGTACCAGCCTGTTAGTAAATGGCATAAAAATTACAGCACCAACTTTCTATCTTCCTGAAGTCAACAGAGCTAGTCAGCCACTGATGGGAAGGAGCCTGTTAACTTTGAATGTGCATGTTTATGTTCATGAGTTAGATAAGTTGTTTCAATAATAAGTATTGGATTTCTTTTGGCATTTCCCACAATAATTACAAAGTAATTATTGTAAGGAGGGGGAATGATGGACTGGGTTTTGAATATAATATAACACACCTTTCACCCAGGTGACTGATTCCAACAAATTCAGAAGTTAGAATACAAAGGTAAAAACTAAATAGTAAAATGTATTTAGTAAGATGCCCAACCATTTTGGCCAACTTACTGGGATTTTAATCACTAATAAAACAATAAAACTTAGGTATACTTACAAGGGTTGTAACTTGTCCTGATGTTGGTTGCATAAACATCTTTAGCTGGAAATATATTAAGAAATACTTAAATAAGGACACATTTTTACAATTTCTGTAATTTGAACAAAAAGAGATCCTCTGCATTAGTAGCTCTTAACCTGGGTGGTATCACCCCATTTTTAGTGTTATAAACTCGTAAGAGCATGACAAATGTCAAGAGGGAACTGGATGTTTAGAAGGGTTGAAACATTTCTTAAAAATGAAATATTCAATCTTGATGCAATACTTATATTTTATGCCCGTTTTCAAAAACATTTTGTTGGTATTAAAATATGAGCAACACATTGTTATTAGTGATCTGAAATCATGACAAATGATGTGCCAAGACCTAATATAATTTCATTTTATAAGCTCTCACCTTAATAATTTCTATAAAAATCTAATAAAGGGGCACTAACCTACACAAAAATGTAAAATGATGAATAAGGATGAAAAGTATAAAGAAATATGAATAACAAACCACTGCAAAAAATTAGCTTTGTTTTTTTTTTCTTCTTGTTTTCAAAATATAAGGAGGACATTTGTAAAATGCCACTTGGTGAAAGGGGCTCCTAATTACAAATAACAGATTAATTATTCTCAAATACATGCTATAATCTTAAAATAGGGGCATCAGATTATAAAATCAATACATTGTGCAAGTAACAGAGGAGTAGTAATGGATTAATCATCTTTGATTACAGGTTTGTTGTCTCAGCACTAACCTGGTGCTAAACACCAAAAACTACATACATACAAATATATACATATTAGTAGTGCAACATATGGATCCATAGAATCCTGTGGTAATCACAGAAAGCTCCTCTAGTGGGCCCAGCTATCATGCCACAAAGTAATCCAATATGGAAGAGTGTAGTTTAGAGTACTAAACAGGTGAAATCCAGGAGATCCAATTGATGAAATTATTTCATGAGGAGTATATAGAACATACAAAATGTCAGGAGGTATGAGAGGTGAATATATTTATTTAACTACTTGATATCCATAGGATTATAGCCATTTCGCAGCTGTCATCATGTAATAATAATTTCAGTGCATAATAAATTATTTTACATATGTGTGCCAATATGCATGCTACACATAGCAAATCCATATTACAAATCAATGCTGATACAGAAGGCTAGCTCTTCAGATCACCTGAATATCATGGTTACACCATGCTTCAGCTCTGTGTATACATACAAAAATTGTCCTTTATATATATACAATGTAAGGAAAACTGATAATTGATAAAATCAGATTGCTATGGTCAGTAAAGAATAAATATAAAACATAAATATATTTTGTTATGTCTGGAGAGAGTCATTCTGTTTTAATGCCTAATTTACCGTTTCGTTGCTGTATTTATTTTGAGATGCTCTGTGTTTCAATCATTTTAGATATAACAAAGAATTTAGTAAAATAATTTAGTTATCATTAAGCTAGTGTTAGAAACATTAATTGTGACTAAGGTTTGGTGGAAGATTTTAATTCAAAATTTATGAAAACAAGACATTTGTACTACAGAGCCAGAGTTGGTTTCAGCTGGGTTGGTAACAAAAAGGTCAATTAACACATTCACCAATTCAATTTCCACTCATTTACTTATTTATTTAATATTTTTTTCCCCTAAAATTTGCTCCTTCTTGCAACCTCTTCAATAGATATATTTGTATGTCATCAATTAAGTTGCTGGATTTAAGTTTAGAGAACTGACCATCCATAATGTAAAGATCGTTTACATAATATAAACAATCTTTACATTATAGATCATAGCTTCCCAAAGTGGGCGATTTCAACTTACATGAGGGCAATGGGCAAATTTCTAGAAAATGGTGGACGATTTGAGATTTTGGTAGGCGATGTGAACATTTTGTAGGTGACAATGAATTTTTTGAAATTAAGTCTGCATTTACTGATATTTAGGTATGTCTATAAAGATGCACTTTTATCGATTTGACTACTCGCTTGAGATGTCCCTTTGTATCAAAAACACGGACTTGTTTATCGATTAAATATTTTTGTTGTAGTCATTGAGATGGTTGTCATGCATGCTAAAAATAGCAGCCAAATAGGCCTAAGCCTTAAATCACACGCCACTACAAATTAAAAAATTTTTTTGGCATAATTATATAAAGTCCTGTGTGTAGAATTTAAATTCATAAAAATTTCCTGCAACCTCCAAAAAATAAAAAAAGTTATGAAGGGTTATATGTCGTGCGTAATTCTGTGGTTTCATATCAAAACACAAGTGCTATTTTCTGGATGTTGACAAAATGTGCAGTCACACACAAAATGACAGTTTTTAAACTGTGTTTCTTGACTGGGTGAAAATGATCAAACTTTAAATCTCTATAACTTTTTTAAAACATTTTTCTGGGAAAAGTTGAATAAATCCAGCAATTTGGCTTGAAAAGATGCATTAATGTGCCAAATTTTAAAATTTTCGATAAACTTTAATTTTTGAAATGCTGGCAGCCAAACGAACTAGATCTGTATTTACTCCAGTAAAGATGTGTCATCCGACTCTGCTCCATTGACTTCGTCTTCTCTTTGGGAATACCATACTGTCTTTCTGATGCCATCTGTAGAAATTCGTTTTCATATTTTCACTTTACTGATGCCTCCAGTCAAAAAAATTTGTCGACAGTACAACAGTGATTATTTATCGTTTGGATTTATCCCCTCTCCTCAGAACAGTGAGTTACCAATGTGCCTTCTTTGCCATCAAACATTGACCAATGAAGCAATGAAACCTTCACACTTGAAGTATCACTTCAATGCAAAGCATTCTGAAAAGAAGGGCAAGCCATTATCATACTTTTTGCAACTAAGCTCCTCTTTCAAAAACTAAATACAAATATTCAACACGTTACTCCAGGAAAGTAGTAAACAGGCGAAAGACAGGTTGACTGCATCGTACAACATTGCATTGCTTGTTGCTAAGTCTGGGAAGTTTCAAACAATTGGAGAAACATTACTTCACCCAGTTATCAAAGAGGTTTTGTCAACCGTTATGCACGAAAAACTCAATAACATTTTGAAGAAGACCTCACTTAGTAATAACACAATTTCTCAAAGCATTGATGGAATGGCCAATGATGTCAAGCATCAGCTCATTAATATTCTCCAGTGTTCTGAATTTTCTATACAAGTGGATGAGTCAACTGTTGTGGATAATGTTTGATGATGGTATATGTTTGGTATTTCAGCAAAGAGCTTCAACCTTGTGAGGAAATGCTCTTCACAGAGAAATCGCCACTTGATTCAAGAGGTGCAACTATTTTTCACACTCTCAAGTCTTTTCTTTCCTTTTTGAACACAATATCCCACTCAGTAATATTATTGCTTGTGTGTTTCATGGAGCACCTTCAATGATAGAAAGATACAGAGGTTTTTCATCTCTCCTAAAGCATGAAATTTCCCACCAGATACTAACTGTTCCTTGCTTGGCACACCGGTGGCATTTAGTGGCAAAAAATATGAATGGTAGGTTGAATGATGTGCTACAGTTAGTTATCAAGACTGTGAACAAATTGAAGTCCAGTCCCTTGTCTGATTGAATTTTTGTCAACTCTGAGAAATGATGAGGGCCATACTAAACTCTTATACCCTACCGAAGTGCGGTGGCTGTTAAAAGGAAACTGTGTTTTACGCTTTGTTGAACTGTTTCATATAATCATATCTTTCTTTGAAGATACTCCACTATCTGCTTCATTGATGGCTGCAAGGTGCGATATCTTTTTTCTTTGTGATATATTCACAAAATTAAATTAAACTCCTGTTGATTGTAAATCATTTATCACTACTTTCATTTCGAAATTGGTGTTGTATAAGACTAACATTTCAAAACGTCAATTCCATCAATTTCCACAACCCATTACTCTCAGAGTGGTTGGCATTAGGAAGGGCATCCAGCTGTAGAAAATCATGCCAAATCAGATTTGAGTTGGTGCAGCCTTCCAGTGTGCCAGCCCAGTCAAACCGTCCAACCCATGCCAGCAAGGAAGACAGGGGACGAGGTGGTGAAGCATGATCTTTGAACTTTGAGACTCACAGATGATGATGATGATGATGATGAATGCCTTCAAATTTTTCCACAAGGGCAGCTTTTTGGGGGAGAGGATAAGTCAATTACATCAATCCCAGTATTCAACTGACACTTATTTTATCAACCCCGAAAGGATGAAAGGGAAAGTCAATCTCAGTGGAATCTGAACTCAGAACATAGTGATGGGTGAAATACCGCTAAGCATTTCGTCCAGCATGGTAATGGTTCTGCCAGATTGCTGCTCTAAATAATAATGATAAAATGCAGTATCAGGCAGTGGCTTTCATGGCTTTTGATCTTAAGTGATTGGAAGTGCTATCACGTACATGTTTTGTCTTGGTATAAAAGATGGGCTAATATTCTGCTCAATACCACAGATTTGCTTGTCAGTTGCTTGACCATAACCAGTTGAGCAGGTCTCTTAGTGGCTGACGATATGTGCATCTCTAATCACAAGCAGAAGTAGTGGGAGAGCATCATAGCCGTGTGTTGAGAGGTCGAGAGGAATTCTTTGGGGTTTGAATAATTCACCTCTGGAAACATGGGTGTTTTGTTCATCATCCTTAAACAAACCTTACTCAGGGACCTTTTGAGTGGGATGGGCTACTCAACCTGAAGAAAATTTTAACTGGGCCCCACTTTCAAGGTCATGTATTGTTTACCTTGATATGAGACCACGATGCCGTACGCATGTGGTTGTGATGTATGTGCCTGTACCTTTATCTGATGGGTATATTGGACTTTGTATAGTTGTACTCCAATGTTACTTTGATGACATGCACTGCTCTCTCACTCAATAATTATAATAATAATAATAAATGAAGGTTATTTTACCTTATGCGTAACTGGTTCCTTAAGTCCATGAAGGAATATAGCTTCAAGAATGTCACAAAGTCGGTTGGATAGTTCATTACTTCAAAACAAGAAACAAAATATGAAAAGGAAAAATTTGTAGAAGAGTCATTCATATACAAACTGGGTGTGATATACAAACTATAGAAATTACAGATTCACACAAATTGAACAGTGGCTAAAACATTCAACATATATTTGTTTAATTGTTTAAAACATACATGAGTTTGCTATGAATTGAAAGTTGGAAATATACCCCAAACTCTTGGAGACATGTGAGGAATTTCAAAATGACTACAGATTCAGATTCACTAATCTTTATCAGAGAACACAATACAATACATATATTTTCAACCATAAATACCCTCCAGTATACTTAATTTATTTTTATATATGATGTGCTACCAAGAACTTAGGATACAACTTTTAAGCTTAATTCCAAAGATTATGTTTTTTTTTTGTTTTTGTTTTTAAACAGATAAACTTTGACATACTGGATTTTTAAGTACATATAAAACAAACTCAGGAAATCTAAAACAAGTTTCAAATATGACTCCATGGGAACACATTTTAACATTTCAGTGCCACAATCGACCTTAATAAATGTAGCTTCTTTAACTACATACAGTTATTTAAAAATATTGATTTCAAACAATAACACTGTTTACTGGAAGAGTACAATAAACAACTTACAAAATGTACACTGCATGGCATCTTGGACAACTGTCTTCAACTATAGACCCAGGTTGACCAAAGCCTTGTGAGTGGATTTGGAAGATGGAAACTGAAGGAAGCCTATCATCATTTAACGTCCGTTGTCTATGCTGGCATGAGTTGGACAGTTTGATCAGGCTGGCATGCTAAGAGGCTACACCAGACTCCAGTCTGATTTGGAATGATTTTCTACAGCTGGATGCCCTTCCTAATGCTCTCAACCACTCAGAATGTAATGGGTTCATTTACATGCCACTAATATATATATATATATATATATATATATATATATATACACACATAAGGGGATGCTAAAAAGTTCCTGACTTTGGGTAAAAGAAAATACAAGATCAGTTAATTACAATTTTATTCAACATATTTCCCTCTCAGATTCACACACTTATTGCAGTCGTCCTTCAGTTTTTCTAAGCCCTGTAAAAGAACTAAGAAGTTTGGGCCTCCATTTAAGCCTTTCCTGATACCCTTAAAGCCAGGAACTTTTTCAGCACCCCCTTGTGTATATGCATGTGTGTGCGTGTCTCACTATCTCTTTGCCCTGACTTCATGTGATAGTTGAAAATGAATGTGACTTATGCAAACAATGTCCTTCGTTGCTAATCTTTTGTAAAAACATGTCTGGACATGGGGAATATTATCGTACTTGGAAACAGGCGAGGGTTGGTAATAGGAGGGGCAATCAGCTGTAGAAAAATCTCCTCAACAAATTCCATCTGACCCATACAAAGAAGGAAAAGTGATGTAAAAGTAATAATGATGACTATGTTGACATCAGTTGGAAAAAATGGTTAAATTGTTCTCTTATGACTGTTTCCATTGTTAGTCTATTATCAACAGTACTTACCAAACTGTGAGTATTGAAAAATGAAATAAATAAATAAGATGAAATTATGAGACAGAATGCTCTCCTGCCAATGGAAGGAAGTATGTCTCAGAGCAAACAAAGAGAGGAAAACATTTGCTGATAAAGGCATGACTTAGCAAAATGTAGTAGAACTAACCTTGCTCAATGTATATAAAAATGAAAAACAACAAAGTCAGTGTACAGAGAACTACTGAAACCATCATGTTGAAGATAATTCAATATTAGTATTATAGAATATTTTCTTTTAAGTTGACTTGAAATAGATGATTGTATTACAGTGGTACTTCTTTTATTGACTCCTGAAGAATGACAGCAAATTAACTCTGGGTGGATTTGAATTCAGAAATGATAAGGTAACAAACTTGAAATAATGATTTCTAACACGGCTGCAAAACTACATCAAACTTGAAATGATAAAGCAAGTTGTGCAAAATTCTACTGACTTAATCATCTCCATCACTTTTAAAATCAATAATAGAGAAGACAATACTTTGTACTCAATGTTGTTTTGTGGTGAAGCCATTCAGTTAAATGCATAGGTTATAGTTAAACGATATATAATAATTACAGAAAATAATTCCAGATTACCAAGGATATCCAATCCTGAATTTTTGTGCTTGCCTCAAAGACTAAATAGAAAAGGGCTAAGAATAGAACCCTGGTGGACATTTACCTTGACATAAAATTTTTTTTACTAAATTTGCCATAATTTGTTTTCAGTACATTTGGCAGCTCTCAATAGTTATCACACATCAAAACAGTAATATTGCAATGACAGACATCACAAAAATATTATCAAATGCCATAAACCTCCAGCCTTCATCAGGTGTCTTGGGGAAATTTCGAACCTGGGTTCTCTTTCCTAAGGTATTTTTCAATGTTATTATTATTATTATTCAGATCACTGCCTGGAATCGAACTCAGAATTTTGGGGTTAGTAGCCTGCGCTCTTAACCACTATGCCACTACACCTGATGAAAGCTGGAGGGTATATCAGCCGAAATGTTGTGTTAACAACAAACATGATGAGGACAAATATCCATCAAATCTAAATAATGTACATAATTCCTCATCTCTTAAATATATAACTGTGTAATATTCACATTAGCCAAGAACATTCCAATGTTGTCTACATTCACTGCCATGAAGAGTTGTAATTCTGTATTTTTGTAATTTTTAAATTTATAATATATTCTGTAAGCTTATTTTTTAAAATTAAAATTTGTGAGAAACAGTAATTCTTTATTCACCTGATAGCATATATAATGTAGCTAAGAAACAGTGGTAGTTTGAATAAAATTTAATTAAAAGAAAAATATTGGGTCCATTGGACCCAGTTGGTAATTAGTGACATACATTTTCTCTGGTAGACAAAGGGTTAACATAAACAGAATGGAGGCTTTGTGAAAAAATTGAATTATTTACTGACCTTTGTACTGGTTCATCAAACATTTGTGAGGCTTGTAAAGCTTTCAGTGTTTTAGAAAGCTCTTTGGTAATTTTAACTTTTCTGGCATTTTCTTTTTCTTCGTCTAAATAAATAGAAATGAAAGGACTTGAAACTGTACAATGCAAGCATTATTTAAGCATTGGCACAAATTATTAAAAACAAGGCATCCTCTGACTTAATTATTGTACTGCTAACTGGATTGAAACCATAATACTTCATTAAATAAAGCCATCATCATCATCATCATCGTTTAACGTCTGTTCTCCATGCTAGCATGGGTTGGACGGTTCGACCGGGGATCTGGGAAGCCAGAAGGCTGCACCAGGCTCCAGTCTTATCTGGCAATGTTTCTACAGCTGGATGCCCTTCCTAACGCCAACCACTCCGTGAGTGTAGTGGGTGCTTTTTACGTGCCACCCGCACAGGTGCCAGGCGAGGCTGGTGCCTCAACAGGTCTTTGTGTCCAAGGGAGGAAAGGCATGCATAAGTGGGCTGGGCTCACTTGTCCTGCCTGGTCTTCTCACGTACAGCATATTTCCAAAGGTCTCGGTCGCTGGTCATTTCCTCAGTGAGGCCTAAAGTTCGAAGGTCGTGCTTCACCACCTCGTCCCAGGTTTTCCTGGGTCTACCTCTTCCACGGGTTCCCTCAACTGCTAGGGATTGGCACTTTTTCACACACCTATCTTCATCCATTCTCGCCACATGACCATACCAGTGCAATCGTCTTTCTTGCACACCACAACTGATGCTTCTTAGGTACAACATTTCTTTCAAGGTACTAACGCTCTGTCGAGTATGTACACTGACTTCATTCCTCGCGAGCTTACGCATGTCTTCAGCAGTCACGACCCATGTTTCACTGCCATGTAGCATGGCTGTTCGTACACATGCATCATACAGTCTGCCTTTTACTCTGAGCAAGAGGCCTTTAGTCACCAGCAGAGGTAAGAGCTCCTAAGAAAGCAGTATTAGGTGTACCAAAGTATGGCTGAAATAGATGTAGAAAATAACATTACTATGCCCTATGATGAATGGCATCTTAGAGTAACTTTCTTGCTATATTTCCTTGTTCCTAGGAAAAACTACTGCCTGAAAAAAAAACAAAAAAACACACTAACAAGCAACCTTCAATCACTGGGCCATTATTAAGTTGTATCTTCCCTTAAGGCAACAAGAGTCTCAACATATTTAAATTGCTAATTCTTTCGTAATCATTACAGTGTCTCACGTACAAGACCCCATACTCAATGCTACCTAAACATTCAAAAACACCAATTTTTCTCTTAACTGTTTACATAATCTGAAGTGACCTATTGTTATCACAATTTCACAAACAAAGGGAGATTAACAAATTCATGGGTATTCCCCTCATCTTTAAACTAACATAAAAGATAACCAACATAGTATGCAAGGGCATATTGCAGTGACAAACATTAGCACTTTTATCAACTGTCACATTACAGAACTATTATCAACACTCACATTGTAATTGCACACATCATAACAGTCACATTGCAATGACAGACATCACAACAATATTATCAAATGTTATAAATGTAATATTGATGCAATGAAGATAGGAATTTATAACAAATTAAATGAGGAGATCTGGCTTGATAAAAAGTGGGGGAAATGACCAAAATTAGAATCAGTTAACACTAAGAGTAAAGGCACATAGTGTGCCTCAGTGCTAGAGTGGATAAGAATACCAAGATGGAGAAAAAAATAGTTTCAAACAAATGACTGTTCATAAGAAAAGAATCATGTAGGAAGCAATAAAATCATGGAGAATAAATCTGAAAGAAATATTAGGTTTGATGTTGTTTTAGTCAGAGAGCTACATTGATCCAGCAGACCTATGGTGGGAGACATTTTGTTCAGGATCAGCCTATCTTTTTCATATACATATGTATAAAACTAGAATGTCCAATATATACTTCATTTATTAAGATGTTAGGGTATAATATGAGAGACATTTGGGTTGCCATTTCTGGCAGATCTAACATCTCATTGTGACAAAGGTTAAGTTTGTGTCTTTAAATGCTAATAATATTAAAATTATTTAGTGAGCTCAGCAATTATCAGCTCTCCACAAATATTTACATTGCTCAATTAACACTCAGACATCCTATGGTTTACTGTTCATACTATGTTATGTTTAGCTGACTGTACAGTTAGTAGTGGCTAAGTCAAATAAAGTAGCTTCAATTAGTCAGTGACTTGAATATTTAAACTGGCTGAAGCCAGGCATCTAGCTAAAACAAATAATAAATATTAAATGAAGTCACAACATCTACCAGACTAAAAATTCCTTGAAATTTGTGATGATATGAATCACCATGAGTTTGAAGAAGGCTAATTAAAGTTTGACTTACCCAAAAGTTTAGAAGCAAGGGGTTTGTTACTGGACTCAAAGACAGCTCCTAGGGACAATGAGATGAATGAAGTAAACTCACTAAAATACAGGTGTCACTGACATCGTTAATATCATCATTGTTCTTTCAGCTTATACTGATATGATTAAAAACTAAAAACGTGGTTGAGAACTACAAATACTGCCATTATTTGAAGTCCAAATCTTTGTCAAAAGAAATAAGTGAAGCTAAAAAAAACTAAATTTAACCTAATGTGAGTCCTTAGGCATGATGGTTGAGATTGTGTAAATCTGATATATCAAGTCACATTTATTTGCCAGCATACCTAGCTACTTTCTGACACCTTAAAAGTAATGTGAAGCAAACCTCATGCAAACAGATGCAATTTTGACATTTTGCAATCTAGTGTTTTTTCTTCTTCTTCATTTTTTTTTTTTGGGGTACCAATCAGACAGTAGTAACCCTTAGTCAGACATTTGCTGATGTGGAATTCAAAGCTCTCTCAAAACCTTTCTTTGGCAGACTGCAGCCTGAATAGTTGTCAGCTTACTCTGAAAGAGTGAAAAGTCTTTCTATTCTTGTTTGTCTATTTAAAATGTGTCTCAGCATGGGACTCCTTTTAGCAAAATGAAACAATAAACTTTCATAAGTCTTTCCACCAGCTCACCTGCATTGATTTATTTTATTTTTATCCCAGTAACATTTTTCTTCCACACTACACATATAACAGTAAAGAACTTTAATTCAAAAACATATGTATAATATATACTTCAACAACATGTTTTACTCAAACCTTGTTTCTTTTTTCTATTAATATTGTAATTAAAAATTGTTAGTTTTCTTCTCTGTGAATATAAATCAAGCAATTTAAATCTATATTTACAAAGTGAATAAGTGATGTTTAAACATATTGACTTATTGCATTAGTTAAAGGTTTATACTTCTTGTGGTATGTAGAAAATAAAGGAAAATTATTACATACAATTTATCATCACTGACTTTCAAATCTATATTTTCTGGTGACCCTAGCAACCATTTTTCTCATAATAGTTATGAAATCTTCAAAATTTGTTCTAACTCATTGTGCTCATCGTCATGATTCGAATTATGCTGATTGCCAATCAGCTATAAAGTTAAAGCTGCCTACTTACTGGTTCAATGATCTGATTCTCTGATTTCCAAATGTGGTATCCCATTTTGCCTAATATGCAACATAATATCAGTGGTTACACTGTTTGCTTTTCTGTTAATGGTTTGCTTCAACCAGAAAGTGCTCACCAGCTATGAAGTACGAACTGAGAAGCTGCAATTGCCAGGTAAGCCAGATCAGCCCTAGAAGACAACAGTAGTAAGCTAAACACCATTAATGAGTCACCCCTTTCTGCAGCTGCAGTTTAAAATAGAGAACTCTTAAACTGTGTCACTTTACTAATCAGCTCATTACAAAACATGTACCAGCTGGGAATGTAGTCTCGCATTTGTATATAGACAAGACAAAATCACTAATATTCATACTCACTCACTTTTTACAACACACTTGCATGAAGGCATACAGATCTCATGCATGCATTATGCAGATCACTTATGAACACATCATGTAAATTTCAATTCCATCATGTACTTATACAGGACATTTTCTGATGGTCATTTTGCTGATTTAGCATAACATTGTCTTTTAACCTTTTTATTTGTTCTGATTGTTATCAATTATCGTTTTCCCAGTAATTGAGAAGCAACTCTCATACAATCAAGAAAAGTTTTGGCTGTTTGCTGTTTTCCACTAATTTATGGGGCTAATAAGAGACAGTATCTCTTAGCCACATATAGGCTCTTTTCTTAACAGAACATAGTCAAGGTAGCTTACTCTTCCTTCAAACAGAATTCAAATAGAACAAAAATCTTTCTACTTTTCTTGATCAGCTACTTTCAACATATGAGACACACTTTAGTTAAATGAAACACTAAATTGTCTCATCTCTTTCCACAACATCATCTATGTTGATTTCACTTATTTTCACCTCAGCAATATTTTCCTTTCACACTACAGATGTAACACAAAACCTTTAATGTAAAAACAACTGTATAATACGGTAACATGCTTCACTCAAACCTCTTTTGTTTAATTTGTTTATGTTATAATTGAAAATTATTACTTTTCTCGGTTTTAATGACTGTGCTACCGAAACCAGTAATTACAAACGTTTGTAAGATGAATTTGAGGCCTAAATACATTGACTTATTGCATCACTTAGTGTGGTAGGGGTAGAAATTAAAAGGGAATTATTATATAAAAATTATCATCATCAGCTCTTGCACCCACATTCTCTATAAATGTCTCAAGATCTATACAGTGGCTAGAATAGTGGATCTATTAATACGCCTAAGTATCGATACTCAGTCATATGAAGGGACTAATTCCTGGTGAAAAGTAAGTCTCTAACGTAAACACGAGTGTGTTCGTGATTATGTAAGTGTATATATATATATATATATATATGTATGTATGTATCTAAAATTATCAGCAGTGTGTATAGTTAAAACAACATAAGAAGTGTTTAAAATATTACTGTTAACTTCTGTTCGTGATGAAAAGCTGCCATGAACGATTTGTGAGTTGTCAGGAACAGAGAAAAGAATAGATAAATTATAAAGAACGACAAATGGACAAACGGATAAAATAGGGAACTCAAAACAATACAGAAGTGTCTATGACAATTGGAATCAACCAAATTTCAAAATGACAATACTCTAAATACAAATTTGACGGTAACTACGTTCGAAAATCCGAAAACAAGATTGATCTGTCATTAAAAATATATGTATATAAAACCGGAAAAAGTAATAAAGAATCTCTTAAACATGTGATAATACCCAAACAGTAAGAAATACAAATAGATATAACTCAATACAAAGGCTGAAGAACTGCAGGGAGAGAACATTTATAAGAACAGTACTGCATTGTTGTGTTCTATATAAACATTAGGAGGGGACAGCAATGTAAAGTCGGTTGAATATTTTGTAACTTGTCGCGATTCATGACAAGCACAACTAATTATTACCATTTATATAATGCGTCACTGACACCAATGTCAAAAATATCAATTCCGCACATATACAATAACTGAGTGCGTGTATGTTATCTATCTATCTATTTATCTGCCTGTGTGAGTTAGTATTAATGTATAACTAATTGTAAATTGTTGCTTCAGTTCAGACAACTGTACATAAAGAAATTATTTAATAGTATTACAATACATTTGTTTTCTTTCTTTCTTTCACACGACGTGAATACATGTTCTCTTTTATATTTATACCTTAGAAGAAGTCTACTTACCATGGTTTGAGAAACTCATGTTGACAAGTGGCGTTGCTGTGTTCTTAATATTTCGCTTTTCTTCCCAAAGAACTGATCACACAGACCAAACGCCACATGACATCTTCTGTGATGGAGGTTAAAAAATAAAATATCAACAATACAGCATTCGAGTTCTTTAAACCGAACAATCTATATTACTAATCCGCTATTCTTGGATTACGCGCACCACAATTTCAAAACTGTCAGCTGACAGTTTTATTAAAGTAATTAGTCATTTCTGTTGTTTGTACGGAAGACTAAATTTTAACAAGAGACGCAGTCAATTGAGTCATTATATTTATTTTATCGCCCCACTATATTATTGTCACTTATTTAATCTGTATAGAGACAAGACAATCAAAGGCCTTCCTTGTGATAGAATCTGAACTCAGGGAAGAAACTAAATAACATAAAGCACTGAGTTCGATGTTATATCGCTCTGGCTTTCTAAAACAACATTTTCTTACATAGGTAGAAATTTGGAGGGGAGGTGTTGATCAATTACATCAGCCCCAATACTGTCCGGAAGGATAGTAAAACAAAATCCACCTAAGTTGGAACAAATACTTCAAGGCATCTTGTACGGCGTTGAACGATTCTGCGATTCCACCCAAAACATTCTTTCTAGAATAGACACAAGGCTTGAAATTGTGCTCAACTGGTATTTCATTTTCCAACTTCAAAAGAATGAAAGACAAAGTCATCTTAAAGAAATGCCACTCTTTTACTTGTTTCAGTCACTTGACTGTGGTCATGCTGGAGCACCGCCTTTAGTCGAGCGCATCGACCTTAGGACTTATTCTTTGTAAGCCTAGTACTTATTCTATCGGTCTGGTTTGCCGAACCGCTAAGTTATGGGGTCGTAAACACACCAGCATCGGTTGTCAAGCGATGTTGGGGGGGGGGACCAAACAGAGAGACACACACACACACATATATATATATATACATACATACGACGGGCTTCTTTCAGTTTCCGTCTACCAAATCCACTCACAAGGCTTTGGTTGGCCCGAGGCTATAGTATTCACTTGCCCAAGGTGCCACGCAGTGGGACTGAACCTGGAACCATGTAGTTCGTAAGCAAGCTACTTACCACACAACCACTCCTATGCCACTAAGCATTTTGGCTGGTCAGCTGGCAGAATCATTAGAGTCAGACAAAATGCTGAGCAGCATTTCTTCTGGCTCTTTGCAGTCTTAGTTTAAATATCACTGAGATTGACTTTGTATTCCATTCCTTTGAGTTTGATAATCAACTAATCTCTACATCACTTAAAATTGCTGGCCTTGTGCCAAAATTAGAAAGAATTATTATTAATGATAGAATAAAGATGAGGCAAAGGTATCAAAAATAGAATTCTAGTGATGTGTAATGGACAGAGAAAAGATCTCTAGAGGATTTCACAAAACAGCATCTATAATGAAAACTTCCATTTAACAAATAACTACAGAATAACACTGCTTCAGACTTTTTATTAACTGTAGCAATATTCCCTTCCACCTTCAATTATGTAACCTAAGAAATGTTTCAGCGTATAATCACATCTCCTTTAAGAAATATACTCTTTTATTAGATTTCATTATACCAATTACTGTTTTGTTGACTTTCTTGGAAAGACTGAGTAAACACAGCAATTCTTTTATACTTGAGTTTCAAATGATATTATCTTGTTTTTTAGATCTGTAATATTTTACTGGAATGTTTTTTATATATATATATATAAAACATTACACTATGACTGAGGTCGACTTTGCCTTTCATCCTTTCGGGGTCGATAAATTAAGTACCAGTTACAAACTGGGGTCAATGTCATCGACTTAATCCGTTTGTCTGTCCTTGTTTGTCCCCTCTATGTTTAGCCCCATGTGGGTAATAAAGAAATATATATGCATATATACATATATATATATATCACTGTAAAGTAGTTGGCATTAGGAAGGGTATCCACCTGCAGAAACCATGCTAAAGCAGACACTAGAATATGATGCAGTCCTCGACTCACTGGACCCTTGTCAAACCCAAGCCAACTTGGAATACTTCTATGTATAGTCTTTCCTTTTCTCTCTCTTTCACCCTCTTACTTCTATTTCTAGCCTTTCTCCTTTTCCCCCTTCATCCCTTCCCTTGTTTTCTTTGTTGCTTTCTCTTGCCCTCTTTTTCCTTGGTCTGCTGCTGACATGTGACTCATAGCCAGCCCTTCTTTCTCTCTCTTTTTCACACCAGTTGCATAGTTGACCAGTCTTGAATTCTCTGTGTCCCACTGTCTTGCTATTTGTTGTTTTCTAATCCTTTAGGATGTCTTCTAAGCATTAATCACCATTCTTGTCTTCTTGGTCCTGTTTTATTTTTGTCCATTGTCTTAAATTACATTTATTCACTTTTGTATGTCCACTCAGTATTGTTTTGTTTGCTCTTGGCCATATATTCCCAGCAACTTTCACAGGTACCACCAGCATGGGAAGTTCTGTCCTATCATTGAAGGTGCAAAACTGAGTAATACCATCTGGTTGATAATTAGGGACTTTCTGTGTCTGTCTTTTGTCTGGTTGTACACTTAGTATATGTTGTACCTTTTTTACTCAGTCATTATTTATTTACAATACATTTCTTCATTTAAGTAATGGAATGCAAACACACCCCAGCTTTTATTAACAGTAAGTTTTATATATACATATATATATACTGTACTAGAGCTCTTATTTGATTTCCAGAAATCTGAGACTACTGTGCAATATCATGCATATATTGTACCCTGTATTGAATAAAAAGACTTTCAGAAATCGATTAATTTGCATACAGTGTGTTAAAAATAGTTTTGTTCTTCACTTTTTTAAATGAATTAATAAAGATTAAATATACTCTGCATTAGAAGTATATTAATTCATACCTGTATCTGTTAAAATAATGTTCTTTACTTCCCTTCATTTAATTTTCTGGTACAAATAAAAAAAATATCAAACAGACTATGCTTTGGAAGAGTAGAGCATAGAATTCAAATCTAGATTTGAATCTGTGGAATACAATTTAGTTCTTTATTTTTCATAGTATATTTAATATTTTATGTATATATTTAGACTGTCTCCCAAAAACCAAAAACATCCAGAAATCTACGACACTGCTGGTCACAAGACTGCTGTACAATTGGTTCGGTGCTGTATGTACACATACACACCTTCAGGAGAATGAGGACTACAAGTAAACAAGAAGTACATGCTTCAGTGGCCTAGCAGAAGAGAACATACCTTCTTTCTCTTAGCTTAGAAATAAAGCTTCCAAGTTTAAATCAGTCTGGGACCTTGTGTATAGTTGAGAATAAGACACCTGATGACAATCGAAGATCAAACCAATTGAAACATTTTGTAGACATAAACATTGTAAACACATTCTGAAGTGGCGTTTAATAGTCTAGCAAACAACAACTCAACTTGGACATTTAATACACAAGAAGACAAATTAAGGTACTTTTTTTTTATCACATACAGAAAATCATTTTTGTTTTGTTGGAGCTTTACAGCTGAATACTCTTTCTACTTATAACCACTTAACTAGAGTTTGGTCTGAATACTGATAAAAATACCTAAGCAGTAGGTGTCAATATTGTACTGGACAGCTTATTAAACTTACATTCCCCATTAAGCTAAATACACAAATTTTTAACCTATGCTGCAAGCTAACAAAACACTAATTAGTTTTATAATGCACTTTCTACTTAGAACAGTAAATTACAATGAGTCCTTGGTACCTGCTTACAATGTATTGGGCTAGTGTTCCCAAAGTCAAGTAGGTTTTCCTAGGACTCAGCACAGCACCAGACCTCTGCAATGTTGTTGTGGTCTCAAACATTAACATTTGCAGTAGAACAAATCAAAATCTCTTGATGCATTTTACTATACTTTCTTATACACCAATTCTATATTTAAAGTAGTTTTGAAAAGAAATTCAGAAATTTTATAGACATACACTCCACATAAGTACACATACATCTATATTTATTTACACACACACAGGTGATTGAAAAACCCCTTTAGCACTAAGACAATACATGTAATTAATAATTTTTCATCTTGTTACAGTTGTTTGTTTGTACACATTTTAAACACTATTTATTTATTATTTTGTTGTGAATATCTTTTGATAACTATATTGTTTTATGTTAGTGTTGCACTCACAATCACAAGATCATGGTTTCAATTCTCAGAATGGCAATGCATTGTGTTCTTGAGCAAAACATTCAGTTCACTCAGCTGTAAATAGGTAACCTTGTGATGAACTGACTTCCTGTTCAGGGGAAATATTGGCCGCCTGCATACCCATTGGAGTGGCATAATTCAAAAAGCATAATAATGTGCTTCCTCGCATTGTGACCAACCATCTAATAGTCTGGCTGATAGAGTGATATGGTTTTTTTTTTAGAAAATTGTCCTTATCACAAGAAAAGAGAATATCCATTGTCCCAAAAAGGGCAATTTGGTTCAATTGTCTATGTATGCCAAGTTCAACTGTCCTGAGTTTCTGAACAACAAACAGTATGAATAGCAGGGAATAGTAGATCAGCTAGCCTGAAATGTGTAACCTGAGATTAGAGAGATAGGTGAAAGCTATAACAAGGAGATGGGAAGAGCAAGGAGAGCCAGAGAGTAAAGGGAGGGGGAAACAAAACATACATTAAAAAGCTCAACTGATCTCAATTATTAGCTGGTGTATATTAATGCTAAAGGGACTTTGGGACCATTCTCTCGCTTTCTTTATACACACATACAGACACTCAAAAATGCCTATCTAGAATGTTCAGCAACATTTTGTTACCCTAGTCATTGAAAAATTGCGTACTATATCTTTTAATGTTGAGAATTACTTTCCATTCTTATCACATTTTAAATATATATTACATAATCATCATCATCAAAATTCAATGTTTACTTTCCATGCTGGTATGGGCTGGATGGCTGACAGGATCTGGTGTGCTGCAAGGCTACATGAAGCTCCAGTGTCGGCTTTGACATAGTTTATATGGCGGGATGTCTTTGAAACGCATCCTAGTTATAACTTCCTAAGGCAACACTTTTTTCTTCCGTATTCTGACATGCTTTAACTTCTTTTACTGGGTTTGGTCACAAGACTGTAGCCATCCATGGTACTGCTTTCAAAAGTTTAATCAACCATATTGACTCCAGGACTTATTTCAGACAGGTACTTTTTTATACATTCTTATGAGTTAAGTTACTAAGTTCAGCATAAAGCATAAACAACACTGGTCTTATTTAAACCAGTGTAAACACAAACATAGACACACAACACTAACAAATACAGGTATATCAAATACTATACAACATAAATTCTTGACATGCCACTGGCCAATGTCAGTTATTTCTCTGTTTAATTTACACAAATTATCCAGGCAATAAATGTGTTCTACTCTTTTTGTATATGTCTATGTTCCTTGGCTACTGCAGATAGGGTAGGACAATTGTTGTGCTGATGACACCTACTTAAGCAGGAACATGTCCACTTTTCTTCAAACAATAAGTCCATCCTTTTCCTTGATGGCATGTTAACTTCTCTTAATATCCCAACAATTCTTCAAATCGATCACATGGAGGAACAATGTTCATCTCTATTTTGGATTAAAACTCATGGAAATTCATGACAAAGTCTTGCATACCTAGGATATAACATAATCTAAACAAACTTATGATTCAACACAAATTTTTTTTCACAAGTCAAATATAAGGGAGAGAATCATTCAAAAGGTGTTACCCAAGAGTCACCCAACTTGATTTCTTGTTCTGTTTGCCAAAAGTCCTTGTGAGACTTTATTGCAAATTCCTGTGATTTTTCATGTTTTAATCCAAAATGGAGACAAACACCATTCCTCCATGTGTTTGGCTTGAAAAATGTTTTTAGATATTTTCTTAACATGAAACCAATGGTAGTCTTAATACACAAATAAAGAAATATTATCCACTAATGTGATGTTGAGCATTCATTTTCATTGTTCAACATTTACACACACATATGCACGCTAATTTGAACAGTGAGTGCTCAATACTGCATTGGTGGATATATATTTTTTATTTGTGGGTTAACAAGGCAACCAATAGTTTCATGTGAGAAATCTTCACAATTGTTCAAGTATACTATATGGAGGTGCATGGCTTAATGGTTTGGTTATTGGACTCATGATTTTAAGATAGTGGTTTCAGTTCCTGAACCAAGCAATACTTTGCATTCTGAACCAAAGCACGCCATTTCACGTTGCTTCAGTCTGCTCAGCTGGTAAAAATGAGTAATCTTATGAAGGACCAGCTTTCCATCTAGGGAGGAATACATATGCCAGAGAAACTGGGAAACAGGCCCTATGGCTCTTTTGGAATAACATGGACTAATCATAACTAACAAACCAAATGGAAACCATTGGTTCCCTTGTAGACTTACAAATAAAGTGTGTGTGTGTGTATAAATATATATATATCATCATTATCATTTAATGTCTGCCTTCCATGCTGGCATAACTTCTTCCTTTTCTCTCAAAAAGAGAGAGAAAAGTTAGAAATAAGAAAGTAAAATATAATGCAATTCATAGTCAAAAGCAAGCAGAAATATGAGAAAAATAAGACAAGCCATTAAAAAAGATAGTTTGAATTTTATAACAAAAATAGGAATGAAATGGTTTAAACAGGAGAAAAATTCCAATTTTTTCACTTACAAAATATTATATCAAAATCAATAAGCATTGTATTGATAAAAATTGGGCAAATTAGATTCATTCAGATTCAATCAGTTCGGAAATATGTCAGAAGCCAATTTTGCCATATATTTTTTTCTGGAGATGCAAGACAACATAGAAATAAATATGGAAGCAGAATGAGATTTATGTAGCTGAGAACTAACAATGATTGTTATATACAACAATGCAAAAACAAGGAGAGAAAGAGAATGAGTAAGAAATGTGCATGTGTTGTACACAAATGCCAAATGAAATGGAAATTTTCAAGGACAAGAAAAAAATATGGCAAAATTGGTCAACTGAAAGTACCAGGTAGGTGCAAATTATGTGTATGTATATATATGTATAGGAATATATAATATATATATATATACATACAGACACAAACACGTGTGTTGGAAATAAATAGGAATCAAAGTGTTCTACGCATCTGTGTACATATATAAAAAACAAGAGGGGGGGGGGGGGCTGTTTCCACTCAGGAAAAAATACAGGGAAATGTGTTGTTGAAAATGCACCTAAATTTCAAAAACTCAATTGTTTAAAATATTTATTTACATATATACCTAACTAGTTTCAACAATACTTTTTGGCTATCAATGGTAAAAGTTTAAAGAAAAACATCTTTAAAAGTTTCAATGAATTAGGAGAACAGGTGCAATTTTGAATGTTCATAGCAGCCAATAATATTAAAACTGTATATCAATTTCTAAATTTCAGAGATGAGGAATTATTTACATTATTTACATTTGACGGATATTTGTCCTCATCTTGTTTGTTGTTAACACGTTTCAGCTGATATAGCTTCTAGCCTTGAGGAAATTTCGAACCTGGATTCTCATTCCTAAGGTATTTTTCGATGTTATTATTATTATTATTCAGGTCACTGCCTGGAATCGAACTCGGAATCTTGGGGTTAGTAGCCCGTGCTTTTAACCACTATGCTATATGCCCGTGGGCAATTATGGAGTGAATTTTAGGGCTTATAAAAGATAGGAAACTATTAGATTTATAAACTCTAAAATGCATTCTGTAATTGCCCACAGGCATATGGCATAGTGGTTAAGAGTGTGGGCTACTAACCCCAAGATTCCGAGTTTGATTCCAAGCAATGACCTGAGTAATAATAATAATAATAATAATAACATTGAAAAATACCTTAGGAATGAGAACCCAGGTTCAAAATTTCCTCAAGACACCTGATGAAGGCTGGACGTGTTAATAACAAACAAGATGAGGACAAATATCTGTCAAATGTAAATAATGTATATCAATTTGTTTGAATGTATAAAGTTCATTAATGTTAGTGGTGATCGACAAGTCATACTGAGTTAAGAGGGAAAAACACAAGGGAGAAATGAAAATAGTAAAAAGAAAAGAATTTGGTTTACAGTTTCTCTGATCATCTTTCTGAAGATGCTTTTGCTTGTTGTGGTATGTTTTGGGATCAGATGTATTTATAATTTTTTCCATGAGCGGATCTGATTTTTGATTCATTAAAATACTGACATTTTCCGGTGGTCAAGCTTGTCGTTCTGCTTTGTTGGCTTCCCCGTGGAGACGGTCATCAATCGTTCCAGTTGGTTGGTTTTCATAAAGGGCCATTTCGTTGTATTTACTGAAGTTCGGTTTTGATTGGTCTGGAGTTAGGTGACGTCAGCAACTGGTGTTGGCAAAATTTCATTGGACTAGAGGTAGGTGATGTTGGCAACTAGTGTTTGTATGGTGATTTGGAGTTGTGGTTTTGGAACCTGGGTGGAAGATAACTAAAGTTTTTTTAAAAATTTTGTTGTTCCTGGTTGTTTTTTTGTGGAACACCACAGGGAAGCCAACCAAGCAGAACGACAAGGAACCACAAAAGAAAATGACCAAAAGTATCATTTACAGGCTAATTAGAGAATTCTTAATTGTGCTAATCTTCTTCAGAGCTGTTGTCAGGATCGCTGTCATCTTCATCAGAAGTATCTTTATTTTCAGAAATATCCTTATTAGAACCAACTTGTTTGGCTGAAAAATAAATGATTTGATCTCAGATCAAGTTCAATTCATCAGCTAATTGTAGACAAGAAAATTAAACAATAAAAAAACACAGAAGAAAAAGGTTACAGAATCAAACTATGAGATATTGAGTATCTTGGCATTTTAAGGTGATATGAATGAGGTAAAATAATAATAGGTTGTATATTGTAAATGTTACAGAATGTTATGAGCATTTTTATTACAAAAAATAAATTACTTTCATATCTAAACATAATATGTACATATTCAAGCATATAACATATATACATACATGTAAAGTGTGTATGCATATACACATATAGGTTGATACATACATACATATCTTCAAATTATGTAATAGAAGCAGCTTTAGAGAAAAATCTTATTCTATATAACACACAAAACATACATTTGCTATCGAAAAGCCAGAAACTGTGGCTTTCCATCCAGGAAAAATCCCTTTATAAACCTATTGTGTTAAAAACCACAATGCACTTCATAGCTACGTGAAACAAAATCATCCCAAGAGAGCGACAGATATGTATTTCACTGTTGTGGCTTGTCAATGTCATGTCACTTCTGAAACAAGATTGAATCAGCTAAACACAAGAGGTTTAATGATGACTGGTACTCTACTTTATTGACACTGTGAGGTGTCTGTACAGGAAACCATAATTGGTTTCCAATAAAATAAGGTTGTAAAACAGAAACTTAAAGTAAATGACAGAAGGACACTATCAGATGTGGAGTCAGTGACATAACTGAACTCAAATTGAGGAAAACCTACCTAATATGGACAAGTCAAGTAGGAATCCTCTATGTGGTCATTCTATTTAATAAGAGCAGCCAAATTTCTTCTGAATCACACCCCCACTATCTTCAAAATGAAGGAACACATGTGTACTACTGGACATACTCAGGCTAAATATAAAAAAAAAACAGGATCATCATGACTTTGATCATAGGTCTGCTCAATAACAGCTGTAGTATTGATGGAGTGATTGGTAGGATTGATTCAGCAATAGTACTAAAAGAGATGTATGGTATGAAAAAAGTGTAAACAATAGTGTAAAAAAGCTCACATTTATTTTCCTGCACCTTTTTCTTTTTAGCCAGCCTCTTCATTTTCTTCTTTTGTCTGATAGAAAAGAAATGGAATATTAAAAAAATCAAAAAGCGCAAAATACAAAGCATGATATAAAAGGCGGCGAGCTGGCAGAAACGTTAGCACACTGGGTGAAATGCTTAGCAGTATTGCGTCTGTCGTTGCGTTCTGAGTTCAAATTCCGCCGAGGTCGACTTTGCCTTTCATCCTTTCGGGGTCGATAAATTAAGTACCAGTTACGCACTGGGGTCGATATAATCGACTTAATCCGTTTGTCTGTCCTTGTTTGTCCCCTCTATGTTTAGCCCCTTGTGGGCAATCAAGAAACAGATATAAAATGAGGAATGGGACCACGAGAAATGATGGCTATCATGCTTTTTCCTGGCAAGTATTGCTATTAAATTAAATCTGAAGATGGAGAAATGGCTAGGGACTTAAATACAAATAGCAATATATCTGAGATGACAAATAATAGATTAATGTCTTTAAGTGAAACAACATGTACAGGAAATAGTTCAGTATTGCTATCATAAATAAATCTTTAATACAAAGTTCGAAGTGGGACATGAAAGTATCAGTTTACAAATGGTTCATATCTTGCCAAAAGTGTAGCACTGTATCCCTACCAAAAACACACTTAACTTTTGTAGGTTCAATGTTCTTTACAGTCTATAGCTCTCGTGTAGAGATACACAAAGAAAATGAGAACAAGAAGAATTTATAAGAAATATTTGAGATGGATGTGGTATACATGGATAGGCTCAGAAGGAAGTGTTCTAAAAGATGAAACCATCACTGGAGCCTATCCCACACAAAGTCGTGATTGGTCAGATTTTGCTGATCATGTGGGTAATATTCTAGTGAATCACAACATCAGGTGTAGTGATGTGATTGCTGAACATTCCTGCTACAAAGTATTTCAAAGACTGTGCAATTACATATGCACACACACTGTGTGCATGTGTGTATATATATATATATATATATACTAGCAGAGATACCCAGTGTTGCCCGTGTTACAAGCAATTGAAGAATTAGACATTTCTGTTTTATTTTCTGTAATGAACTGGAATACCTATGATTTGATTTTCATCAAAATTGCAGATAAGGGTTCTTTCCCTCTTTACACACCCTAAAAAATTCTAATCATGACACATGTATCCCATACTACAGATCTTTATGCACAGATTCCAAAATTCCAGTCTTATGGAACGTGTTAAAAGGATTTTGCTCCTGAAAAATGGAGGTCAGGGAGGTCTAAAATGTGGGAGTTAAGGCCCCTATTGGGGGTGGGTGTCTTAATGTCAACAAGAGAAGTTGAATTGTTGAGAATCTTTTTAACTTGGGTCTTATATGTATTGTTCAAATTTCTTTGAAATAGGAAATATATGTATGTTCACTGGGTTTGTAAAAGAGAGCAAAGCCAAAGGAAACCAAAAGATGAATGATCACAATAATCAGTCAACTACTCTACCCTAGTCGTTACTACTCCCCAATGTAGGATTCCTCACCATACAGGTGACAGGCACAGCCGTAAGATGCATTAGGGATCTATAGCAATTGGAAGGGCGTGACCCAACTCAAACATTAACAACTGTGTGAAGTGAGGGCTAAGGGGAAATGAAAGTGTCACCTGTGGAGTTTGCAAATGACCACTATACCGATAGGTAACTAGACAGAATAAATTTACAATCTATAAATAACCACACAATGTCTGTGTGTGTATGGGTGTATACATGTATATATGTGTATATATATATGTGCACATATTACATGTACATCTATGTGTGTGTATATATATATATATATATATATATATATATATATATATATATATATATATATATATATATACATCTATATATATATACATTTGTACAGATGTATATATATATAATAATAGTATAGATATATTATATATAATAATAATAGTATAGATATATTATATATATGTATGTATCTATGTATGTATGTATGCCTGTATATATGTGAGATAGTAGTTTCACTTTAATAGTTTCAGTATTGAAGTGAAACTAATTAAGTGAAAATATCTGACATTACAATAGAGAGATGTTATTGTTTCCCTTTTGACACGTAATGCTGAAGTAGTGAAGGAGATATGATATTGCTGTGGGCTTGCACTAGGCAAGAAGTTAAAATTTTTTTGGGGCCTATGACACTAAGTAAGGCATGTGTAAAATTTGAATGAAATTGGTTGTGTAGTTCTCAAGTTTTAGGGATTAACACAGACACACATTCTCATCTTTATATATATCTTTACTCTTTTACTTGTTTCAGTCATTTGACTGTGGCCATGCTGGAGCACCACCTTTAGTCGAGCAAATCGACCCCAGGACTTATTCTTTGTAAGCCTAGTACTTATTCTATCGGTCTCTTTTGCCGAACTGCTAAGTTACGGGGATGTAAACACACCAGCATCGGTTGTCAAGCGATGTTGTGGGGGGGGATAAAGACACACAAACATATACACACATATATATATATCATCATCATCATCATTCAACATCCGCTTTCCATGCTAGCACGGGTTGGATGGTTTGACCGGGGTCTGGGGAGCCAGGAGGCTGCACCAGGCTCCAGTCTGATCTGGCAGTGTTTCTACAGCTGGATGCCCTTCCTAACACCAACCACTCCATGAGTGTAGTGGGTGCTTTTTATGTGCCAAGGGAAGCTGGCAACAGCCACAATTGGTTGGTGCTTTTTACGTGTCACATACACACATATACATATATATATATATGCACACACACAAATAATTTACCTTTTAGCTCTTTTCTTACTCGTACGTTCCTCAGCAGCTTTCTGATTCTCCAAGACCTTCTTATGATAAATCTCATCCAGATTATCCTGTATAAAAAAATAATGTCATCAAATGGATCAAATACACTTTTTACTGTCAATATTTCTCAGATTAATTAATGTCAATATTTCTTTGTTAGTTTATGAAAGATCCAGAAACTGCCTGTCAGATCACACCATTGAGCATGTGAATATGGAGGTCTTTGTGACCCACATCCTATCAACTTTAATGTACTCCCAGGCTCATTTCATCTACCATACACTTTTACATCAACAACTTAGTTGTTGACCCCTCTAACAAGACTAATTACTATGCACATTATACTAGCCTTTAACCGACCTCACAACCATCACACATCCATTCTGTAATTCCTCTATGAGCAGGAATCTCAAGAACAGTCTTCAATGGGTCATGATCTTGTTTTCTTTAATAGTACAAAGACACAATCATTGCACATATCAACGAAACAATCTTGTATTCAACCCCTCTAATCATGAGTAACAAGCAATTAAAATACTCAAATTTGCTAAAAATTCTATACCCACATTTATGATATAAAAAAAAATCACAACACCCAAATGACTAGTCTTGCTTTTCAGAAACAGAAGATACTTCAGCTCTGAACAATTGGCAATGCTTTGCAAAATTTTAGTAAAATCTAGACTGGAATACTGCTGCCAAATCTGGGATGTTGCTAAACACAAAAACATGCTTAACAACATCAAGAAAGTCATCCAGCTAATTGGCAAGGATTCATGTATCAACAGACACCAACCACTTGACCATAGATGTATTATCTCTTTTCTCTGACTTTGCCATAGCTGCTATCTTTGATCTTACAAATCTCAGAGGGCTGTGAATGCCCTTTCCTCTCGACTACAACCACAAAAAAATTAAAGATCAGCGTTAATGAATGATGTTATTTTTTATGATATAGTACAACTCATGTGGCTAAAATTTGGCTGAAATTCTCAAAATTTCTGCAACAAATGTTTCAATTATCAACAAATACTTAAAAAAAAAAAAAGGAAAGAAACTCACTTTGTCAGCCTTTTCACTTATGAACTTCTGACGAGCATACTCACGTCGACGTACCCCACGATATACATGGAAATCACCACTGCCAGCACCTGCACTTGAACCTAAGTATTTACGAAAATATACACAAACACTTATACAGAGTCCTTGGGTAAGAAAAATGTGTAACTGAGGAAATGAAAATTGAAGTTGAAATAAATTACACACACATATAACTGTATATATACTGTTGCTTAAATTATGCAAAAATGAAAATAATACTGACATTTTGTTTTATATCTACCAAAATTATATAAAAATATCTTGAAATACTAAAGAGTAAATTTATTCAATAAAATCACCATTGGTTTCAATGTATGGTCTCCTTGTTTAAGTTGGTGAATGCTGCCATAATCCTTGCCTTCAGTTCATCTTTGATGTTACAAAGAGTTTTGTTGGTCTCTCACTCAAGTGTGCCCTGCACATAATAATCAAGAGGGCTATAGTCTGGGGAGTTAGGTGGCCAGACGTTAGGAGTGATGTGGTCACAGAAATTGATTGACAACCAAGACTGGGTTCTCCTGCTTGTGTGGCATGGTGCTGTCCTGTTGCCAGACATAGGGCTTTCCAGCAGCCAACCTCTTGACCTAGGGCAGCACTACCTTCTCCTGTGTTGAGTCTGAGGCCGTGTGGGAAGATGAATGGAGGCATAACGTCGCCATCACTAGTGATCACTCCAAACACCATGATGTTGACTGGACATTTGATTTTTATCACTCTCAGTATATGTCCTTAGATTGCACTGTCCTCAAATTGACACCCAAACACTCTGAAATGCTTGTATTGGAGCTTCGAATGCATGTTGTTTCCAAATTTCTGGCAGAGTGAATTGTGTCATCGTGCTGTTTTTCTCACAGATGGTGCCCAGCTGACCCTACTATATTGTGTAGTTGACAAAATCAAAAACAAACAATGCGCATGTGTAAAATTAAAAATATAAAATGGCAACAATTTACCTATCGCACCCTGTACACATCATGTCACATATTAGAATTGGATTACACCAAAGGTATTTCAGAAGAATATGGTAGAAAATATCCTAAGTTAATTCAAGAAAAATTGGGTTGGATGGAATGCAATTTTCATCTAAATCTCAGTGAGAAAACTAAGACACACTCTTAACTAAAAACAAATGACACTACTTTGAATTTAACTTAGAGAATGCCTTTGTTGTGGTCTCAAACTTTGTAGCCTGGCTTGCAATGAGAAAACCATACAAAGGATGAAAGTTATCATACATCATATATAGCAGCGAAGCTGGTGAGAGTTTAGTAGTTGTTTAGCTTGATTAAGCAGATCTATGGTCACAAAAATAATGAGCACTATCTTATTTTTATAATATATATCTGCATGATTCAAAGACATTTTTTATTTTAAATGGGAAAGATACAAAATTTGAAGGAAAATTAGCTACTGTTTGTAGGAGGCTGAGTCTATAAAGTATCTCTCATCAGAAACTTTGCAGTATATAGGTGGGTTTTTATGGACAATCTATCCTCATCTTCTTTCCTTTATAGTCCTTGAGACAATTACATAAAGGTCAAACAGGTTCAACATTTTGAATGAGAGTGATTGCATTAAAACATGATGATAGTTACAGTAAAGACTAAGATGTGAATTAGTAGGATCTTCAAAATCTCAGTAAATAGCACAGATGAGAAAAGACAGAGAATCAACACTGTTAAACTGACAACATTGCTAACATGTTCAATAATTAAATATGTAGTAGCCTTGTTGGCATAAGTTATATTCGTGGTCTGTAAAGTTTTTTACATTTTTCTTCAGCACAATTAGAATAGGATTTTATCCTCTCAACAAATTTAGGCATTTGTGTTTTAGTAGTAAATACTTTCTTGCCTGGACTATGAAACTGGAATGGAATATACTGTCATCTGACAGATATAGGGACCACACATGTTGTAATTGTAAGATTTGAAGCTATAGCTGTGTGGTCAGTAAGAAAACACCTTAATCAAAGAACCCTTGTACCAAATTAGTTTAATGAAATGAAAATATTATAGCTTTCTTTATCTTTATATATAAAAGTGAAGTTATGTGAGTGTCTGTCTCCTAAGATTTAGATTCCTAACTACTCCCACATTTTGCGGTGCAGTTTAACCAAAACCGGGTATTGTATAGTCATCATTCATATCGAGCCCTTCTGGGTATTAGCGCGCGTCTACAATGAGTCTATGATTTAAAAAAAAAATTACCATCATTTTTCCCCATTTTTAATGCATTTTTGCTATTATATAAGGGAAGTAACTCTCTAAAAATGCTTATATAGTTATTTCCCTTACAAACCCGAACAACGCCGGGCGATACTGCTAGTCTTTATTAAAAATGAACAAATATATAACTCACCCCAAACGTTTCTTATAAATTCTGGAGGTAATTTTGGTACCCATTCCTTTGAAGAATCTGGAATAATTATTTCTTTTTCCTGAAATATATATTTGATTTTCATAAAGAGATTAGTTGGTAGAGCACAACATTAAAGTCTCATCAAACCAACCCTTTAACTATTTTCATTTTTCAGCTGATGTGGTTTCACTTATTCACTTTAAGAAGCATCATTTCATAACCAACCCACACTTGTATTTGCCTCTGATGACAGATAGAGACAACTCATTTAGGTCCTGTCCTCTATTATCTTTTAATGCAACTTCAGTTTCAATATATCTGCAACATTTATTTAGGGTCTTGAATCACTCCTTAAGCCATCAGAGTTTATCAAAGCATTAATATTCTATACATCTCTCTGCTGTATCTCAAACTTGAATGCCAGAGTACCTACATATATGATCATAATTTTACGTTTGCTTTACATGCTGGAATGGGTTGGACAGATCATCACAAACTGAGTTAGTTCTTATTTAGAGTTACTGCTCACCATTTGTGGTCTGGAGACCACTCCTCACTAGTCCATTTTCATTTTAGCATAGTTTCTATATTCATAGTAGTATCAGTACAAAAGAAGTTATTTTCTTGATGAGACAAAATTGAAAGGTCCTTCTGACATAACATTCATTCGCCAACCACTTTACAGAGAGACTGGGTGTAATTTTATCGTGGTGTCAGCACTAAATGTCCTGTAATGTCTTTCTAAATGTGCAATGATGTCTCCGGTTAATTAAAAAACAATTCTCACATTAATAATGGGGTGAAGGGGAAACACGGTATTCAAAAGGTTGATTTTTTGATAAATTTGAAAGAAAGAAGTGTGTGACAAACTTTCAGGCATTCCAAACAGAGTTAATCCCCCTTATAAGAAATGAGCATTTCAAATGAGTGGATAAAAATTTGTCCAAATCTTTTTCTCTCGGATGTGTCAATCCCAAAAGATTACACCAATACTCTTCCAAAGCAAACAAACAAACTCAACCTCAAGGACTTCATGGTACAGAATTTTTGCCATCATAGACCTTTATTAGTTCCCTCGAAATGTTATTTTTACTATTATCTCATTTGATACCAACCTGTTTGAAACCACATTTATGGCAAAAACTGTTTTTAAAGTGATTTAAATTAAAACAGTCCGTCAAAATATTATGTCGCAAACACCAGCTTAATGACAAAAAATATTTTAATAAATTCTTCATAATTTTCAAAATCAACTGAAACAAAGGGAACGTATCTCAGAAATATGGTAACAAAAGGGTTTTCTTGAGTCGCTGCTCGGACGATATTCGTCTAGCTTCGATATATATTGTTTTAACACGTCTACGAAGAAATTTTGTCACACAAAAGTCACAGCACCCTAACTATCAATGGTTTATCTACATTAAGTAGGATACACAGATGGCATTTGAAAATGTTAATTTAAATATATTTTTCCGGTTAACAGAAATACATTTAGTAAGTTTCCGAATTTCTCTATTGTCCCTAACACTTGTTTTTCTTATTTTAGTGTTGCTACTTTAGGTTCTTTTGCATTTTAATTTTTTACAGCCTAAATATATGTTATTCATTGCAATAAATAATATGATTGTCGTCATCTCTAAAAAAACTGAACATTTTTACTGTAGTCTTTCTTCCAGACTGATATATATATATATATATATATATAAATATTAAAAAAACTGCAAGCAGAGCAATAGTATCTGGGGAAAGGCTTCTTTTGTCTGTGGAGGAAACACTTCCAACGCCAATGATACTGATTGCTGGGTATCATTGCGGTGGAGTACACGGGACAGTTCTATCAGTTTTCGACAAAGCATTGCAATTTCGCATTGTTTCACGAGATTTTCTTCAGGTTTAACCCACCGACAACACTCAATTGATCAGTAGAGTACGATAAGGTTCTCCAATAATTTTATTCAGATACAGCAATGTATATTTTCTTTAAGATAGTAGAGAATAGTTTGAGGGATTTTAGCTATTATTTCTTGCAGATCAAATGATGACGTTGAAGCTACGGCGTTAGGCCAAAGAGAAGCAAATTTGCGACATTACTTCTCGTACATAAACTATGTCTGCACGACAAGTAAATTTCTATAAAACCTGAACCCATTCGAAATAGGGTTATTTTTAAAAATTCCGCTTCCATACCATTAATCGAAGCGTTCGTAAAAAGGTACAAATCACTTAAAAAATATATTTTACATAGCTAAAACAACAAATGGACTATTGCACAGTATCTAACTACAGGTATTACTTACAGGGTGCTTCATCAATTTCTCAAGTTTAATCTTCTGTAATTCAGTCGCCGTCCTTGGGACGACAACATTGCTTTCCTCAGCCATGTTTGTACTTTAACATTAATACCGCACTGAATAGTTTTAATCTGGATGGAATAAAATTTTAAATCCGATTTAAAAGAATCTTTTCCAGTAAAATATTTGGTTAATGTTTACAACTTGACCTGGAAACGAAAATCAGAAAAAAATGGTGTAAAAAAAATGTGTAGGAAACGCATAGGAAAGACTCCCCCCCCCCATTTTCTCTAAATTTTGTTTATTTAAAAACTTTTTTTTTTGCCAAAAGCCCCCGTTTTCGGATACGGAGGTTCCGGAAAATTGCCAAAAACCGGCAATGTTAAATTTTTTCCCCCTTTCCTAACCTAATTCTTCAATTTTAACTTTTTTCCTTAACCGTAACTACATAAATGTTTTGAAATGTTTGTCCGAATCATAATGTCCGTATTTTTCCGCATATTTAGAAAAAAAAAAATCCTTAAAAAATAATTTGATAAAAATTTTGGAAATTTTTTCAGAAAAATCTCCGTATTTTTCCGCATATTTTGAAGAAAAAAATTTCTGAAAAAAGTGAAAAAATGAAGGAAATGGTGGTGGGGTTAGTAATTTTAAAATGCCGATTTTTGCCAATTTTTTGCCAGATTCGTATTCCCCGTAACCGAAAAAAAAAAAATTTTTTTTAAAGGGTGGTTTTTATGGGGGTGGACGGGCGGAAGTCTGGATCTTTTCACTTTGACCGGCAGATTTTTTAAATGATTTCTTTGTAACTAAACACTTTTAAATTTCGTATACTGGTAGAATGTGTTACACAAAACATCTTTTTCTCTTGGCTTTCTTGAGAAAATTCTGTAGTTTGTAAGCTATTTCTTGCATTTCGGCAATTTCAACCAATCAATGACGTCTATTGAGGTGAATACAATTTCTGCGGTTGTTTGTCAACAACAATTTATTGCGGTGTCTACTAAAATACATATATATATATATTCTTTGATAATACACACACCACAATAAACTCTGGGACCAATCAAAAATGGCCCCCACACACAAACACATGTATATGTACACACACATAGAGATATACACAGAGACACACACACTCACACCATTCTGACCTCTAAGAACAGTCCCCAAAACCACTGAACCATGACAGACTAGCCCAGAAACAAAAAATCCTTTCAATTCCACATTGCTCTTCCTTCCCCCCACCCCAACCAACCTCCCACACTGTCCCTTAAAATAGTAAACAACCCTTAGCTTCACACAAAATAAAAATATGCTAAAACAGGTTGGTTCATCTCAAATTCTTTGTAAACTCCTAAATATATCTCCTTCTGTATATATATATACTACCAAACAAACATGATTTTTATTGAACTCCTTATATTTTTTTCTGTGTATGTATATAGATACTTCCAAATAAACATGATTTTTATTGAACTCCTAATACGTTTTGTTTAATATTTTCTCAGATATTTCCTTGTAAACTGTTTTTAGCATTTTCTTATTATTATCAAAGAAATTATATATGTATTTTAATACTTTTGTGACAACCAGTACTTAACTCAACAAAGCTTTTACAAAGCTTTACCTTTTACTTTTTAAACGACGACGATGATGATATATATCAGGTGCCTTCCCAGTGCTCTGGAGGCGGCTTGCCAAGATTCTCTAGTTCTCTTTGCCTTGTTTTGTACTGTTTCTTTTGTTTCTTGTTTCCGTCACTTGATCGTGGCCATGCTGGAGCACCGCCTTGAGGGTTTTTAGTCGAACAAATCGACCTCAAGTCTTATATCTTAAGCCTCGTGCTTATTCTACTGGTCTCTTTTGCCAAACCGCTAAGTTACTGGACAACACACACACATATATACAACAAACTTCTTTCAGTTTCCATCTACCAAATTTAGTGGCTCTGAACCGGGAACCATGTGGTTGGGAAACAACAATCAGCCAAGCTCTTGTTTTCAGTTTAATCTTTGATGGCATCTTGCTCGCTTCTTCTCAGCACTTCTTGTCAAGATGGTCTTGGACAGTGACTCATGGTACAGTGTATCTTTAAATTATAATAGCTTTGTGGACTTGACTGTCGACAAGAAATGTCTTTGATCTAGCTTTTCTAGTACTGCAGCATTTGTTACTAGCTTTTCAGTTCATTCTGCCTAATCTATGAATGATGCACATCTCAAAAGCTGTCTTTTTATTTATAGCTCTGTACATTGCCTGGGCTGGCACTCATAAAGGACAACTGGGATTAATATGCACTATAGTGAAAGTAAATTGATTTTTAAAAAATGAAAGTGAATTGACAGGGAGTCACGATAATGACATCTCATGATTTCATGTAAAAAATGCAACATAACCAATGAATAGAACGTACATGTATTTTATATAGATGCAAACATGACTGTGTGGTCTAGTAGATGCAGTCTCAGTATGTGGCATTTTGGATAAATGCCTTTTCCTATAGCCCTGGGCCAACCGACGTCATGTCAAAGACATTGAAAAGTGTGTGAATGTGCAGCACATATATATGTATACATACATACACACACGCATATATATATATATATATATATATATATATATATATATATATATATATATATATATATATATATATATTTGTTGAAATAGAAAGATGAATTTTCTTGTAACAGAATATTCAAAGGTTTAACCGATACCTGGGTAGCAAAAATCACAGCGGAAAACAGCACGGTTGGAGATAAGACCATTTGGTGTTGCAACCGTGCGTTGGAGCGGATAATTGAAGTTTAATATTATTAGTGAATGGAATAAATGGAGTTGAACGAAGATTGTACAGAATACCTTTTATTACATTCTGTAATAATTACAGAATGTAATAAAAGGTATTCTGTACAATCTTCGTTCAACTCCATTTATTCCATTCACTAATAATATATATATATATATATATATATGTAACCGTTTTAATTTATTAGGTATGCAATATTATGGTGTCGGTGTTAGCTGGTGTGATGATAAAAAGTTGTTGTTATGATTGCATACTGTAGGATGTGTAAGATAAAAAAAAATTAATGAAGTTTTAAGGAAATGTTTATTTACCATTACGTTACAATACCTTGCCTAGACGGGCAGGTTTTGATACATCCAAAAGCATGCGAAGTAAAGTTTGTATATGTGTCCTTTTCATTGTTTAGTAGTAGTAATTACAGAGAGAGATAGAATGATGTTGTAAGGGACAGGATTAGTGCTAGAGAGAATTGTAGGGTGTTGTCTCACAGTTGCTTTCTCCCTAGCTGGTCAACCAGACTCCGTTGAGTTGTCATGGCTGTGATGAACCGATTTTTGCTTGGGGTGTGCTTGCTTATATAAAGATCCAGAAGGATAGATATATTATTGAGAACAATAGATTTAGTTGGTGGTCTTGTTATCTCTATTCTAGCTTTTGGTGAAGTAGAAGAGGTTAGAAAGGGTCTAGTGGTGAAGACATTATTTCGGCCTAGCTAAAGGCATCTGGAAGATGTAAAACTGCTGTCAGAGAAAAACCATTGTTTAATTGTAGGAAAAGTTCTGTAGCAGTGTTAATTTAAATTTGGCTATGGTGGACCGAATCCGACTCATGCAGGCAAGATCCGCTACATACATACATACATACATATATATATATATGTATATACATACACATACACAGAGTGCACTAGAAGTCAACCAACAACTACATGGCAATAAGCACAAAAAACAATGAATTAATGAAGTACATAATAACACACACACAAACATTACACCAGACGATTTTGTCATACCCACAATCTCCCTTCCTGCATACATACAAATCATTCAAACAACACAAAAAACATATACACACTTAAAAACCTAATTCTCACAGGAAATTGGAGATTTTTGAGGGAATATCACCAAGAGAATTCTTGGTGATTTACTGTTGGAAACACCCCAAGCCAAAGAAAAAGAAAACTTACTTGGTTTTGTTTGGATGGGCAATCCACCCCTCCAAACAAAACCAAGTAAGTTTTCTTTTCTTTTCTTTCCTTTTTCCGATACCATGGTCGTGTACAAAACAGGTAGCATGAATGTACGTGGCCTGGGGTTGCTTTAGAAGTGGGGTCACCTGAAGGACTTCAAGGCACTGAATGTCGACATAGTGGCCATTAGTGAAAGCAGAATCTCCGACTCATGGGACTTCTGACTCATTTTTGACGACTATGAGGTGTATGTATCTCCAAGTCGTCCGGAAGCTGGAGGTGGAGTCGCCGTGATGGTTCATAGAAATCTGGATCTTGCAATACAGACGATCTTCATGGATCTGGAAGGTAAGTCGGTAGTCCTGGATATGACAGGCAGTGAAGGACATACTTTCAGGCTAGTTGCCGTCTATACTCTGGCAGGGACAAGACTACCAGATTCCTTCAGATGTCTGGGAATGTCCTGCTCTTTAGTGTTAGGTGGGGATTGGAATGGAGTTTTAGATGTAAGGGAGGACTATATAGGTTTAGTAGATATGAGAGGAGGGTGCAAAAGTCTCACAAACCTACTCAGACGATTCCAAATGTCTGACAGGTATTGATTGGATTTCCTGGATGTTCCAGTGTGGACCTGGTCAAACTACATTGGATCATCCAGATTATTTCCTCGATAGGACATTCTGTAGAGTAGCAGATAAGGATAGCAAAGGTTGTCTACAGTTTAAAGTAGTCGATTACACATACCACGAATTCATGATCTGTACAGTCAATTTAGATAGGCTTCACAGATGGGGACCTGGTTACTGGAAGCTGAACATGTTGCTGGTGCATAAAGATTTCAGCGACCAGATTAGTGAACTAGTTAAAAGGGCATTGACAGGGGCAGTAATGAACAATAAATGGTGGTTTGCCCTGAAAAGGGCGATTAGAAAACAATTGATAAGCCTTAGCAAAGGACTAGTAGAAAGAAACAGAGTAGAGGCAGGGCTAGTCAAAAAGTTAGACAAGGCATCACAACCGACGTGCTTGCAGCGAGATTGGTACTCAACCAATTCTCCAATGAGAAACACAAAATTTGTATTGCCAGAGCTAAGGCATGAGCACTTAGATATGAAAAGACAAAAACCAGTCAATGGGCCCGAATGGCAGAGGCAAGATGTGGCAATAAATCTATGATCCGATCCTTGCCAGACCACGATGAGCAAATGATAACTGATCTAAGACAGATGTTGCGGCCTTTCAGTGGCACTTCGCTCAACTGTTAGGGAGCAGCGGTGAGCTGGATAGATTTCACATCCCACTTTGACAGACTGATGCGGCTCTCGGCAACGGAGGTGGAGTGCTGCGAAAGGCCGATAACAGCCTTTGAAATACAGGAAGTAATGGCTAGCTGCATGAGGGGTAAATCGCCTAGTTTGGATGGGCTTCCCTATGAGCTTTATGCTTACATGCCAGACTCTCTATTCTGGTTTTTGGTGAAGTAGAAGAGGTTATAAGGGTCTAGTGGTGAAGACATTATTTCGGCCTAGCTAACGGCATCTGGAAAATGTAAAACTGCTTTCACAGAAAAACCATTGTTCCACTGCGGGAAAAGTTCTGTTGCAGTGTTAATTTAAATTTGGCTATGGTGGATCGAATCCACTTCATGCCTGCAAGATCCTACATGTATGCATTCATCACTATTTTATTTACTTTATTCAGTTTTAGAAAAATTGAAGCATTGCCGACAATTCCGGAGTGTATCGAATTTATTTTGTGCATGACTTTTGACCCACCATGTGTGTGTGTGTTTATGTTTGTTCCCTCCCTACTCCGCTTGACAGGCAATATTGACATCGTTTAGTTTCCAGATCAAAGTTCACTTTTTTGTTCAATTGTTTAGGCAAGCTGTTGAAATAGGGGGAGATAACTCTCACTGCGTAATTAACACCAACCATCATTTGTGTCAACTGCCATGGCTTCGCCACTACAGTTCGATGGACAAGTGGTACTTATCACCGGTGCAGGCAATGGTAAGATTGTCCTTTTTCTTTCTCTTTTGAATATTTATTTGTCAATAATGAGTTAAGATGTAACTTCATTACCATTCACATCAAAAGGAACTTGCAATTGTCCAGAAAGATGACAATTATGAGTAGTACGTAGATCTATAGCTATCGGTATATATGTATACATAGACAGATGACTGGTATGAATAAATACTCTTTATTTTTCACAATGAATAATTAAATGCGATGACTGTTCCTACACATGTGTACCCCTCCTGACTTTGTTTCCTCATATCTCCCAGAAAAATGGATATTTTCAATGAAATTTTCTACAAATACTCTTCAGATAGTGTAGATTCCGATTATTTCAGAATTTTTTGCGAAAACATTTTTCTGTGGGTGTGAAGAGGAAAATTAACACGAGTTGGCTTTGTTTCTTCATTACTTTCAGAAAAATGGTTATTTGTAATGAAATTTTCTTCAGATACTTTTCAGTGTGTAGATTACGATTGTATCGGAAATTAATTATGAAAAAAAAAAAAAAGAAAAAACATACATACTGACAAGCGTCACATACATTTACTAAATGGAACTAGAAATTTCGAAAACGAATTGGAATGTGTTTCATTTGTATACGTGTGTGCTCACTATTTTTTTCACATTAAATTCCGATATCTTGCCCAGGACATCAATCGTCTGGAAGCTGTTCAGCGACGTGCAACCAAAAGAATACCCTCCATCAGGCATTTGCCATATCCTGAACGCCTTACTTCCCTGGGCATGGACACATTGAAACTCCGATGTCTGGCAGCTGACTTGGCAGACACCCATAAAATTATCAACCATCGCACAAACAATAACTCTGAGCACCTTTTCAAACTCCACCCATCTAACACCCGTGGACATATTTACAAAGTAAGAAAACAGCACAGCTCCCATGACTTCAGGAAACATTTTTTCACGCTGAGAGTTGCTGAAGCATGGAACAAACTGCCGGCATCGGTTGTTAGTTGTCGGAGCACTGCATCCTTCAAAACTTCCATGCTTCCTGAGATTCGCCAACACTACACCTGATTTTATCCCCTCCATACACACACAAGCATGTATCTGACTCATACATTGTTCGCTTTCGAGACATTTCTACATTACTGCATGTACTTTATATGCACTTTCTGACAAGTTGTGGTGCACCTGAGCACTGTATACAATAATTTCATTATTATTTTTTTTATATTCGTAATTTGCACACGCTGAAAAGTATGTGTTGAAAATTTCATTAAAAACACCCATTTTTCTGAAAGTTATGAGGAAAAAAAGTCAACACGTATGAATTTTCCGAAACTCCTCTTCCCACAGAAAAAAATTTTTCATGATAAGTTCCGACATAAATCAACACTATCTGAAGCCTATTTGTAGAAAATTTGATTTTAAAAAATATCCATTTTTCTGGAGGTTATGAGAAAACAAAGTCGGTGGGTACACATGTATAGGAATACCTATATAAATATATATATATATAAATATATATATAAGTACAAAGTGAGATAGGGATTATGAGTGTAACCCTATTATTTTTATGGTATTATCTTACTTATTGATGTATTTTGTTTTATGCTGTTGGATTTGAATGTTCCTATTTAAGTAGTTAATAAATAATATGAATTGGTATTATCTGTAAGTTGATGATTGAAAGGAATCTGTTCCTCCATTTTCTTATTTGTATTATATTTGTATATATTTATGTATATGTGTGACATAAATGATAATAGAGATAAAAAAAAAAAGAAGCAAGTCTCCTGGTGAAATTTGAACTTGGAACGTAAATAGCAGTAATACCAAAAGACATTTTGTTCAGCTCTCTATATAATCATCTGAAAGATTAAGTCTGCATATCTTCCTGATTTTATATTAAAATGTTAAGCACCTAAAAATACTCAGTTGAACAAGCTGGGTAGCAACAACTCTCCATAGCAATTAGTGGTGACGCTGAATTCACCTCCTGTTTACTGTATAGCTAGTGAGTGGTGGAACTCATTGAGTAATTACATTTTAATTGACATTATGATGGTTTATAAATGGAGTGGGTGGTGTGTTAATCTGAATTTATACGAGGGGATGTTGAAAAGTTCCTGGCTTTAAGGATATTGCGAAAGACCTTGTTGGAGCCCCAACCTTCTGAGTTCTTTTACAGGGCTTAGTAAAACTGAAGGACTGCTGCAATAAGTGTGTGAATTTGAGAGGGGAATATGCTAAATAAAACCATAACTGATCCTCCTATATTTTCTTTTACCCAAAGTCAAGAACTTTCCAGCACCTCTTTGTACACTTGTAAAACATTAGTGTCTGAGGGAACTTGTGGTGGTCTGAAGTATACGTGGATAGTATAGCTAGTGAGAGGTGGAACTTTCTATAAGTAATTACATTTTAATTGATGTTATAGTAGTGTGTCAAACTGAATTTATACATTAGTGAAGCTTTAGTGTCTGAAGAAACTTGTGGTAGTCTGAAGTACAAGTAATTAGTACCATAAAATGCAGGAAAGAGATTAAGTTGGTGTGGTGTGAGAAGGACTGAGAGTCAGTCAGAGTGATAGATACATGTATACATAGACAAACTTAGCTCCCTGCCCAAAACATTAGAATACTTTTATCCTCATAGCATCAGAATTTATTCCATTTTGGGTGTCCATGATAAGTAAAAGACATCTGTGTAGGTGACATGTTAAAGGCACTTGTGCTGGTGACACATTAAAGACACCTGTGCTGGTCACATGTTAAAGACACCTGTGCTGGTCACATGTTAAAGACACCTGTGCTGGTCACATGTTAAAGACACCTGTGCTGGTTACATGTTAAAGACACCTGTGCTGGTTACATGTTAAAGGCACCTGTACCAGTGATATGTTAAAGGCAGCTGTGCTGGTAACACTTTAAAGGCAAAAGCACTTGTGCCAGTGACATGTTAAAAGCTCCTGCTACACTCTGCAGCATGGTTGGTGTTAGGATGGGCCTCCATCCGTAGAAACCAAGCCAAACCAGACTGCAGCCTGATGCAGCTCTCCTGCTTACCAGTTCCAGTCACACCATCTAACCCATGCCAGCACGGAAAGCAGGTGCTAAATGATGATGATGATATTTATAGAAAGCTAACCAGACAACAGACATGTAGGAATTGTGTACCTAGTGCCCATATTTGTGTGGAATAATTATCTTTTATTTTTTACTTCTTGCATTCATTGGACTGCAGCTATGCTAGAACACCACCTTGAAGGGTTATTCAAGTAAATCAACCCCAGTACTAAAAGATACAAGGTCCTGTTAGAGGTCTGTGAAACTTGAAGTCATATGGAACAGAATCACACTGTTTTAAGTAATACATGTAACTTCTACAAACGTATTGAGTGCCATTTCCTTTCATTTGTCCACTCATACACACACACACACTGGGATTCATCCTATTTCTGTTTACAAAATTCACTCACGATGCATTTGTCCACCTGGGGCTACAGTAGAAGACACTTACCCAGGATGCCATGTTGTCGCAAAGAGAGATTCCTTAGAAAAATTTTATTTTTATGTTTACCATCCCTAAATCTGAGTAGAAAATGTAAGTAGTGTTGGGGCTGTGTCATTGAGGACCATTCAGTTAGGGGTTTCTGATGCAAAATGCTCTGGAATACTAAAATATTTGCAGTAGACCTTTGTCTATCAGTCTGTTTATCCATCTGATTACTTGTGTGTGCGTCTATCTTGTCTGGTTATCTATCTTTTATCATTTCACACTCAATAAGTGTCCACATTTTAGCATAGTAAAAAATCACTACAGTCAGTTACAAGCTATGAAGTCGGAAACAAACACATATATTGCTATTAAAATCTTTATCTTGTGTCTTTATTTTTGACACCTGTCACATCTAATTATCTGAGATATGCTACCATTGATTGACATCAGTTCTAATCAACCCTTGTCATACATTCATGTGTAAATGTATCAATTTAACCTAATTGTATAAATAACTTCACCATCACCTGCTTCATTTGGGTTTAGTACTTTAGTTATATTTCAATAACATTCTAAGCCTGAGACAGCCATATCTTACTGTCATGAATTACTGGTACACCATTGTTACTATTAAAAATATATGCAAGGGTATTACAAATTTCCTTGGGGATAGTGACAGTCATATACCATAAACTACTATCAGTGGCACTCAAGGGTATTTCAAGGTTTCTCAGGCTAGTGGCAATCATACTCCATTAATCATTACCAGTGGCTCTTAAGAGTATTACAAGTTTCCTCATGGCTGATGATAATTTTGGGCCTTTAGCCACTCTCAGGTATAACAAAGTTCCCTGGAACCTGAGACTCTCATACACCCTGAGTCACAATAAATGGTACTCCATGTTAGTATAAGGTTCCTCAGATCTTTGTCCTATTTTTGTGGCATTGAACACATGAGACACATCTCTCTTGGACAGGAAACTGGTCTGTGACTGACAGGTTTTTCCATGGATTGAATTATACTCCTCACTCATAAACCAAATATAGACTAAATTGAACCAATGAGAGAGTCTCTGTATGGTCACACAATCTGGTAGAAATAGCAACTAAACCTCTTTCAAATCCTACTTACTGTTAGACTAATTGTCTGACATAATATATTTGACATAATGCAGCCCTGTTACAGGATATGAACCATTGACCTCTTGCCTAGTTGTCTGATATCTTATCAACCCTGGTTAAATAACAGTTCTCTTTCTTTAAACCTTAGTCCAGCTGATGAACATATAGGTATTATTTGGAAACCACTAAGGTGGTGGAATGATAGATATGCTAGAGTACTTTAGTATAATTACCATTATGAGTTCAGATCCTGCTGAGGCCATCACCATTTAGATTGATATAATAGAACAGGCATGTCTTGAGAATGATTCAGTCAACTATACAAATTCATGGCCTTTTGGCATTTTTTATCTTATCGTATATATCTCCTTCAGTATCATGTGATATTTTATCAATATGTGGATTTATTAAGTCAACAAGCTAGCAGATTTATTAAGTCAGCATGCTGGGCAAGATGCTTAGCAATATTTTGTCCCCCTCTGCATTCTGAGTTCAAATTCTGCCAAAGTTGACTTTGCCTTTCATCCTTTCAGGGTTGATAAAATAAGTATCAGTTGAGCACTGAGTTTGATTTAATTGGCTTGGATCCTCTCTAGCAAAAAAATTGCTGGCCTTGTGTCAAAATATGTTGATTTATTGTATTGTCTGAAAGTGGAAGATTTTCAGTTTCCTGTGCTGCATTTCGTTCCAGCATTTCACTTAAGCAAGCATGATTATACACTCATCAACTGTGTGAATTTTCCTTTTTTGTGCAGTAATTTCTGCATCTAAATAACTTGTAACTTGAGTCTTAAAAGGGACTTTTTTTTTTGTACAATGTTATATACTTATCAATAGGCTTTATATATATACTGTGCCTTCGAACTCTAGGTCTCACCAAGGAAATGACCAGAGACCGAGACCTATGGAAGTATGCTGTGCGTCAGAAGACCCGGCAAGACCAGTGAGAACAATCAAAATCAAATCATATATCAGAAAGCAGGGGTTAAGTGACCCATCTGTTCGTGTTCACTGTCAGCCTCGTCTGGCACCCGTGTCGGTGATACGTAAAAGCACCATTCGCTCGTGGCCGTTTGCCAGCTCTGTCTGGCCCCCGTGTCGGTGGCACATAAAAGCACCGTCCGTTCGTGTCCGTTGCCAGCCTCGGCTGGCCCCCGTGCCGGTGACACGTAAAAGCACCGTCCGTTCGTGGCCGTTTGCCAGCTCTGTCTGGCCCCATGTCGGTGGCACGTAAAAGCACCATCCGTTCGTGTCCATTGCCAGCATTGCCTGGCCCCGTGCCGGTGACACGTAAAAACACCATCCGTTCGTGGCCGTTCGCCAGCTCTGTCTGGCACCTGTGCAGGTGGCACGTAAAAAACACCCACTACACTCGCGGAGTGGTTGGCGTTAGGAAGGGCATCCAGCCGTAGAAACACTGCCAAATCTGACTGGGCCTGATGAAGCCTTCCGGCTTCACAGACCCCAGTTAAACCGTCCAACCCATGCTAGCATGGAAAACGGACGCTAAATGATGATGATGATGATGATGATGCCATTTTGCTTTGTCTGCAGCAAACAGCATCTAAATGTAGCAATAGCTCCAGCAAAATTAAATGGGAATTCACAACAAATCAGTCTTGTGAAAAAAAGGCTATGTGAATTTCAAAATACTGTTTCAAAATAAACAGTATAGCTTTTGTAAGTAAAATTGGTGCTAGTAAGAAATCAAAATTTAGCTACATTGCTCTTCTAAATATTATGTACTATCTCAACTTCATCACTACCATTACAACCACTATTAAAACAGCCTTCTCTTTTTTTTCCATTTCTGGTTTACACAACACACATCTCATCTACATCTAATATATGATGGACAGCTTGTATTTTCAGTTTTATAGTTCCAATATATATGTATATACCTTTAGTATTCTTAAAGATTTCTGATTTGTTGGTATATAAAGTAATGCTCTGGATAATAGGCCTATATTCTGAGGACAGCTTTTAGTGAAATAAATACCAATGTAATGTGTGTGTAGGGTGGGTGGGTTATGGGTGGAATCATTAGTGTCAGAGTTGATGCCTTACTGTCTGTTTTGGCTCTTTGTATTGGGAGTTCAGATTTCACCAAGATGCTGATAGTCAGGGCCATCTTTCTTTCTTTTGTTTGTTCATTCATTTGTTCTTTTCCTTCATTCCTGCCTTTTTTTTCTTTTTTTTTTTGACTATTTGCTTTTGTTGTAGGCTTGGGTCGACAATATGCCTTGGCATTTGCTGAACGAGGAGCCAGTGTCGTTGGTAAGTAGTCTTCTTTGCTTTCTTATAAAAGAAAAAAAAGTGATCCTGTGAACAGCATTAAGTGTTGTGTTGATGACCTGGCATTTCATTGTTTCTGTGGCTACATATTCTCTCAAACACATCCACTTGTACAATGTTAATAAGGGTGTCGCTATCTGGTCACTCAACTTTCTAGAAATACAATCAATTTCACCAAGTTAACATCCTATCATCTTAATAAGAAGAAAGACACATTGGATAATGTGATCTTTATACAATTTCTGGAAAACGAAATGTGATGGTCATGGATGAGATATTTTCAATCATAGATCTCTTGGGTTAGTCCTGACCTGAGTCTACAACAGCCTGTTAGCCCCTATCTATAATTAATGACCACAGATGATGGTTTAGTGTTATCTGCCCTACTGGAACAGAATTGTCTATGGTTGAACAGTCTGCTGTGTGAATGGCAGTCTCTGCTAAACAAGCTGTATTTGTAGGCTGTTCCAATACTGTTTGAGCAGTAGTCTTCTTTTCTCTATAGAGTGTTCTATGAGATTGGAGTCTGTCATGTTGATGCTGTTGATATATTTGAAAGACACTTGTTTCTGTCCCTATGACCTATTTTGGTCTCCCAACACCAGGCATGTAGCCATCTCACTCAATACTGCATCTTCAGTCTGATGAGGTGTCTTGTCTTGTGAGTTACTTGATTACTTTGTGATCTCACTGGTACTGGTACCATGAAAAAAAGTACCCAATATGCTCTGTGAAGAGGTTGACATTAGGAAGGACATCCAGTTATAGAAATCATATCAAAGCAGACAATGGAGACCAATGTAGCCCTCAGGCTAGGTGGGTCCTGTTGAATCATCCAACCATACCAGCATAGAATACAATGTTAAATGATGATGATGTTGAATTCAAGAAGTTAAAATTTGGTTTGTGTCACATAGCTATGTTAGATCATCTTCCATTTGTGTTCTGATAAAATTTCCGAGTGGACCATCTATCCGAGTTGACAGTACCTTGGTAGATAAAGCAATTAAAAGTATGAAGACAGGGAAAGCCCCTGGCACATCAAGAATTACTGCAGAGATGCTCAAAATATCAGGGCAGTGTCAGCTATAGTCTAGTCACCTGTATAGTTAACCAGGTGATACATGAAGGAGTCATACCCAATGACTGGTGTAGCAGCATAATAGTCGATTGCTACAAAGGTAAAGGTGATGCTCTAGATACAAATAATTACAAAGGTATCGAGCTGTTGGATCAGGTAATGAAGATCATGGAGAGGGTCATAGCCCAACTAATTAGGGAGAGAGTCAGTTTGGATGAGATGTAGTTTGGTTTCATGCCAGGGAAAAGCACCACTGATGCTATATTTCTAGTAAGACAGCTGCAGGAGAATACCTAGCCAAAGATAAGCCCCTGTACCTGGCTTTCGTTGACATGGAGAAAGCCTTCGACAGGGTCCCCTAATCTCTTATCTGGTGGTCAATGAGGAAACTAGGGATAGATGAATGGTTAGTGAGAGCCGTGCAAGCCATGTACAGGGACACTGTCAGTAAGGTGAGGGTTGGCAACGAGTACACTGAAGAATTCAGGGTAGCGGTAGGGGTCCACCAAGGTTCAGTCCTCAGCCCCCTCCTATTTATCATAGTCCTCCAGCCAATAACGGAGGAATTCAAGACAGGATGCCCCTGGGAGCTCCTCTATGCTGATGACCTTGCTCTAATTGCTGAGTCACTATCAGAACTAGAGAAGTTTCAAGTGTGGAAACAAGGATTAGAATCGAAGGGCCTTAGAGTCAACCTAGCTAAAAGCAAAGTCCTAATAAGTAGGAGGGCAGGCAAACCACAAATCCCTTCAGGTAGATGGCCCTACTCGATCTGTTGTAGAGGTATAGGTAGAAACTCTATAAGATGTACCCAGTGTAAGCTATGGACACATAAAAGTTGCAGTAATATCAACGGAAGGCTAACTGGGAAGATAGTTTTTGTATGTGGCAGATGCTCGGGAGCAATAAACACTGAAAATGTGCAGAGAACAACTTCCGCTACATTCCAGGGAGAAAAACTAGAAGTAGTTGATAGCTTCCGTTACCTAGGTGACCAAGTCAGTAGTGGGGAAGGGTGCGCTGAAAGTGTAGCTGCTAGAATAAGAATAGCTTGGGCAAAGTTCAGAGAGCTCTTACCTCTGCTGGTGACAAAGGGCCTCTTGCCCAGAGTAAAAGGTAGACTGTATGACACATGTGTACGAACAGCCATGCTACATGGCAGTGAAACATGGGCTGTGACTGCTGAGGACATGCGTAAGCTTGCAAGGAATGAAGCCAGTATGATCTGATGGATGTGTAATGTCAGTGTTCATACTCGACAGAGTGTAAGTACCTTGAGAGAAAAGTTGGACCTAAGAAGCATCAGATGTGGTGTGCAAGAGAGACGACTGTGCTGGTATGATCATGTGGCAAGAATGGATGAGGATAGCTGTGTGCAAAAGTGCCACACCCTAGCGGTTGAGGGAACCTGTGGAAGAGGTAGACCCAGGAAGACCTGGGATGAAGTGGTCAAGAATGACCTTTGAACTTTAGGCCTCACCAAGAAAATGACTAGTGACCGAGACTTTTCAAAATATGCTGTGCTTGAGAAGACCCAGCAAGCCAAATGAGACCATAACCTCGTGGCCTATGCCAAGGGCGTAACCAGCCCACTTATGCGTACCTTTTCCTTCTTTGGACACTAAACTCTGCTTGCTAAGACCTGTTGAGGCAAGTGAAATTGAAATCAAATTCAATGACTGGCATTCGTGCTAGCGGGGTGCAAAGAGCACCATACGAGTGTGATCGTTGACAGAGCAGCTAACCAGCTTCTGTGCCAGTGGCACATAAAAGGCACCATTCGAGTGTGATCGTTACCAGCTTCGTCTTACTGGCACTTGTGCCCTGTGCTAGTAGGGTGCTAAGAGCACCATCTGAGCATGATTGTTGCCAGAGCGGCTAACTGGCTTCCATGCTGGTGGCACATAAAAGGCATCATTCGAGCGTGATCATTACCAGCGTCGCCTTACTGGCACCTGTGCTGGTGGCATGTGTATAAAGATTCAAGCGAGGTCGTTGCCAGTACCGCCTGACTGGCCCCCGTACCGGTGGCACGTAAAAGCACCCACTACACTCTCGGAGTGGTTGGCGCTAGGAAGGGCATCCAGCTGTAGAAACTCTGCCAGATCAAGATTGGAGCCTGGTGCCCCCATCTGGTTCGCCAGCCCTCAGTCAAGTCGTCCAACACATGCTAGCATGGAAAGTGGACGTTAAACGATGATGATGATGATGAAATGCTCTGGGTGCCTTGTATATTTACTTCACTGCTTTCTGCTGTCTGTCAATAGCATCTGTTGCAGTTTGAAACAATTATTAAAATCTTTATCACCGTTGGAACTGTATAATAGTTTTATTTTACTGAGTACTCTTTTCACACTTCCTGCAAATATTTATTTTCTGTATTGCTTGTATTGAACACATTGCATTTATGCATGTGTGATCATATGTGTATGTCTTATAAAAAGAAAAGCTGTTTCCAATAAATCTTGACATCATCAGTATGTTAAATGTTTCTTGTTGTTACCAATGAAATGTATTTTTTCTGTTTACTCTACATATGACAAACATAGATAGTACCCTACACTGATCACACACCTTTGAGTACCTTTGTGTGTGTGTGTGTGTGTGTGTATGCATACATACTTACTGTGTAATTCATGTAGAAAAATAATCTATAAGACCAAGTCATAAAAAAATGATTTAACATATATTGTAAATATTGAGTAAATATTTAGTTAAGAAGTATTTCCTTATAGCTTATGTAAACTGCTTCAATACCTGTCATATCTCTTTTGAGATGAGAAATAGGTATTGAAATTGTTATGTATGCCATAAGTTCACTGCTGGTGGATGGCAGAATCAATCTAGAGTGTTGTACAAATTACACTATGGTATTTGACTATGTTTCTTTACATTCTGAGTTATGCCTTTGTGGTTTACTGTGACTTCCATTGTTTTTTTTTCAATAAAATGTCAATAAAGTAAGAACCAGTTAATAAAATAAGTACTATGGCAGATGCAGTGGATTATATCTGCCTACATAGTGGTGCTGATACATTGTCACAGTTCAATGATAGAAAGTAGTAAAATAATGATTTCAAATTTTGGCACAAGGCCAGCACGTTCGGGGTGTGGGGTGGGGGTGTTGAATGAATCGATTACATCAACCCCCAGTGCTGAACTGATACTTGAAAGCATGAATGGTAAAGTCAACCTCAGTGGAATTTGAAACCAAAATGTAAGGACAGACAAAATGCTGCTAAGCGTTTTGCCCAGTGTCCTAACAATTCTGCCAGCTCACCACCTTAAAGAAAGTAGTAAAATAATAAAAGACTGTATAATAAGCATGAAGTTTGTTTGTCTTGAAGAAACATTAGCATTTCTCAATGAAACTTCAATGAATTTTGGCATGGAAATACAGATCTAACCAAGAATAATCTATGAACAAAAAAATATGGATTTGAGGTCCTGTTGGGATAAAATCAAGAGGAGTCAAAAAAATATGGAGAAATGCTAAAAAGTTTTTATGTAATGGTAAAAAGAGAAAGATGACATATAACAGTTGTCATGAGTAGAAGTGTTAGTAGGAGGTATAGAAACTTTCTAAAGCTGGTTGTCAGTCATTAATGTTCAACTCTCTGGTTTCCCTTTTTCTTTCAGGCTTTCTCTAAGAATTCTCTCTCTCTTATAAAAAGCTTTCTCTAGTTCAAGCTCTCTCTCTTTTACAATCTTTCTCACCCATCTCTCTCAGACGACAGTGTGTCTGTATGCATACTTATATGCATATGTGTGTGCATGCTCACATATAAACACATGTATATATCATGCTCATACTGAAATGTGGAGGTATGTGGCTCAGTGGTTAAGGTATTGGACTCATGATCATAAGGTTGTGGTTTCAATTCCTGGACAGGGTGATGCATTGTGTTCTTCAGCAAAACACTTCATTTCATATTGCTCCAGTCCTTGTGAATTGCTCTAGTCCTTGTGAGTTGGTCTTTGTGAGTCAGCATGACTCAAGAAAATAACTTTACCGTACTTAATTGCCTCTTATTCAAAACAATATATTGACTTCATTGTTTTAAAAAACTTTCAGGTTGAAACAGTTACCAAAATTTTGTAATACTGTGGGCTTATAAAAACTAGTATTCTAATATTCATATAAACATATAAAAATAATAGTTAATTAAGAAAGAAAAATGGTAGCTAAAGACAGTAAAAGTACAGTGATTGAAGTGAGAAACTAAAAAGTGAACAGAACAGAAAGGGATAGAGAAAAGAGAAGGGAAATTGTGAGACATGCATAAACAAATGTATAACTGAGCAAAAGGGGAAAATCAGAAATAGAAAGATAAAGAATGGAATAAAGATAGAAAGAAGGAAGGAAAAAGACATTGTTAGGTATGCTAGTTTAATTGTATGTTAGTATACTGTAAATGATGTATTGTTAAGAGTGATTATACCTGTGATGAGGAGAGGAGGAAGAAAGAGTGAAAGGGAAAGATGGAAGTAGAATGAAAAGATGTCTATGAAAGAGGAATGTGAAACTCTAGATCAGTGGTTCTCAATAATTTTTTGCCTGTGGACCCCTTTGATTACTATTTTATTCTGGTGGACTTCCCATAGCCATTCAATGTTTAAAAAGTAGTTTTAGAGATACTTCTTTCTAATTTCCTATTTTGTTTTTCACACATTAACTTGTGTACATTGAACTATGTAAAATATTAGAGAAAGAAGCCAAGCTGTTTCTTGCAATGCATACCAATACATACATCTAAAGCAAAATTTTTTCAGGGACCCTTAAAATACTATTGTGGATTCCCAAATTACTATTTTGTTGAGTGCACCCCCAAAAATCTTATATGGACCCCACTTGAGAACCACTGCTCTTGAGAGATACTTTTGCCTTTTTATTTTAAGAGTTGGTTATTGGTTTAGAATCAGATTTTGTCAAGTAACAAAATAAAAATGAATGATAAATAGTCTCACATTGCAGAAACCTGAAACAAATTCAACTTTAGAGATGTATTATATTTTACAAGAAGAGTGGTGACAGTGACTTCAAAGTTGCAACCTGCTAGCCTTCACTCACACAGGCATATGTGTGTGTATATATGTATGTGTGCGTGTATATATATATATACATACATACATATATATATATATATATATATATATATATATATCATCATCATTGTTTAACGTCCCCCTTCCACGCTAGCATGATGTGTGTGTATATGTTTGCATCTCCTTGTAATGACATTGCATGATAGTTGTAAAATTATTGTTATTGTCATACAAGCAGTACCATTCATTTCCAATATTTTGCAAAAACAAGTCTGGCCATGGAAAAATATTACCTTTCTTGGAAACAGGATCAGGTTAGTGATAAGAAGTGCACCTGACCACAGAAAATCCACCTTAATATACTCCTTCTGATCCATGCAAGCACTGAAAAGTGTATCTTAAAACAATGGTGAAGATATTCATCTATCTGTGTGTGAATATTATTATATATATATGTATGTTCCATGACTTTTATAGAAATATTTTCTTTTTCTTTTAAGTTAATGATTTAGGTGGCAGTGTAGAAGGTGTTGGTAAAAGTTTGCAAGCAGCCGATGAAGTTGTCAGAGAAATTCAAAAAAGTGGAGGAAAGGCAGTTGCCGATTACCGTAAGATTTATAAATAATATTTCCAGTTAAAAATGGTTGTAAGTTTGAATCTTACTATTGTTAATGTGTGTGTGCTTCTCAGCAAAGTACCACCTAAATCTTGTTGTTCCAGTTTACCTGGTTGACCCTAATCATGAATAAATAAATAAATAAATTGATTAATCTATAACAAGCTTCCACATCTTTGCATCACATTTGAGTGGTTAACAATAAGAAGGACATCTAGCTATGAAAACAACCGTTTCAACTAGTAAGCCATTTCATGCATGCAAACATAGATGTAAAGCAATAAAAGAAGTGGTTCAAATATATAGGATTATGTGATACTAGATACTATATCTCCAAATTCTACATCTATAGCTGTAGATATTCTTTATAAACAATTTCTCAATAAAAATTTCATCTAAAGAAACATTTTTCAATACTTAGACTAATATGTTATGTTTATATGTTAGCTTCCAAGTTTTTATAGGTATGCCATGTTATATCTTTTTTTTAAAAATCTTTTTACTTGTTTCTGTCATTAGACTGTGTCCATGTGTATCATAAATTAGAAAGTTGTGTGTAGAATTTTGAAGTATTACTTTTATTCAACACTTGAAAAAAAAACAGTGAAACATTATTTCCTTATATTCATCTGCTGCTAATCTTTAGTCTCTACAGTATTAAAAGTGGCCATGTTGGAGCATCGCCTTGAATTTTTAGCCGAACGAATTGACACCAGTACTTATTCTTTTTTTTAAGCCTGGTAGTTATTGTATCAGTCTCTTTTACCGAACCTCTACGTGATGAGGATGTGAACACACTAGCATCAGCTGTCAAGCAGTGGTGGAGGGGACAAATAAAGACAAACACACATAGATATATAAACATATATACATTGGGTCATCCCATAAATAATGCGGTTTTTTCAATTGCATGAACTAAAAGTTGGAGAGGGATGGGATAAACTACCTGCATCAACTTGCTATAACAGCACATCATAATTTTACAGTGCAGCTTGATTTTAACAGTTATTTTTTCGAAGCGATAATGGAAATGACAAAGGAACATAAGCAGCATATTTTGCTTTATGAGTTCAATAAAGGCAATGACACAACAGAAAGTATGAGGAATATTAATGCTGTATATGAGGATCGGACAATAAGCATAAGCCAATTCTGAGCTGGAAACTACAGCCTAGAAGATGAGCTTCATCCTGGAAGATCTCTAGAGCTTGACAAAGACATCCTGCAAACCCTAGTGGAACAAAATCCCATTGTAACTTTTGAGGAACTAGCAGAGAAGCTTAGATTTGGTTATCCAACCATTCATTGACACCTGCACCAGAAGAAAAATGACCATCTTTGGTTTCAAGATGGAAAGTGTTCTGCCATGAGGATAATGCTCGGCCACATACAGTAAGGATGACATTCCAAAGGCTGGAGCAGTTTGAATGGGAAACAATGCCCCACCCACCATATTTGCTGGAAATTGTCCCATCTGTTTATCATTTATTCTGCAGTCTTCAAAATCATTTGGACAGAAAATTTATGAATTCTGTAGACCAAGTCAGAACAGTTGGAATATAGGTGTCAAGTTTCTGTTCTTCCAGATTTAAATTGAGCATGCTTTAATTGAGGCTTCAGTAGCTGAAGACATTTCCGTAGATTCCCAACAATACCATTTTACATTTTGTCATTTTACTTTGATGTGGAAAATATGAAGGAGATATTCTAGGAATGATAAATTTGCATTTTATTTAGAAGTTTTATTTCTGTTTAATTCTGCTGAATTTTACAAAATTGATTGAATATTGTGATATTGTTCTAATGACAGTTTTTGTTTATATAATATCTGACTGGTGTTCAGTTAATCTATTTAAGCAGTTACCTCTCTGACATTCATCTTTATATCTTTGTTGTCACTAGATGATTAATATCTTGTTCTATTTCATTTTACCTTCATTTAATTAGATTCTGTTGAAGAAGGAGCAAAAATAGTTGAAACCGCTCTGAATGCTTTTGGCAAAATAGGTAAGTTATTTTTTTAATCTCAAATAGAGAAAGAAATTATATATTGTTGTTGCTAAAGTTGTTGATGCTATTAAGTACCGTATTTTCTGGCATACAAGCTGACGTTATATATAGTGTAAACATTCAGACATTGTTACTATCTTTCCAAACCCTTCTGCATATCACATGGTACTTTAGGTTCTCCATAGTCATCTTAATGTATAAGCTGACCTACCTTACTTCCATTAAAGTTTTTGAAAGTTGGGTGTGAGTGGCATGAATGGGCTGAGTGAACAGGCCTGCTCTGAACATGTGCCTGTAGATCAAGGGAAGAGGATGGTGGGAAGGCACTTGCCCTAGTAGTTTTATGGGATTTTTATCTGAGCAGCCTTTGGAAGTCTCCCCTCTTCTGGGGAATTTTCTCATTTGAATTTTTTGTTTCTTTGTTTTTGTTATTTTTACTGTTTACATGCTTTCATGTAATCCCACATCATATCATAGCGTATTGTATCATACCATTTTTATTGATTTGTTAGCAAACCCTTAGTGGTTAATGAAGAAATCAGTATTATTATTATTGCAGAAATAATGATAATCATCATCGTCATCATAATGATGGACTCTCCCATCAGAGATGACGTATAAGTGTTCAGCTTTTATGTTCAGCTTTCACTGAATGACCTGCACAGATGATTTGTTTACAATGATCAAATGTATGTGCTGTACATTAGCTCACATTCACCATCAAATTGATGTTGTCCAAATAGGTGCATGGTTTACCAAGCATCAAGTGTCAAGTGATCACAGAGTAACATGAGATGAAGTGTTTGCTCAAGAACACATTGCACCACCCAGTCGAGGAATTGAAATCACAATCTTGCGACTGTGAGTGCAACACCCTAACCACTAGGTCACATGCTCTCTCATAATAATAATAATGATAATAATAATGATGATGATGATAATATTAATAATAATAATAATAATAATAATAATGATAATAATAATATTAATGAAGCCTAATTGCAGTTTATGCAAAAGATCTTTAAAGGAAATTAACGGATGATATTCTATGAATGTAGCACAAGCAAATACAAAGATTCACTCATCAACAATGTGACAGTAAGAAGAAGAACAACAACAATAACAATAATACTAATGATTTGTAACATGGACACAAGATTGCACATTTTAGTGAAGGAAACAGTTGATTAAATCAAGTCTGGTACTCAATTGGTACTTATATCACAAAAACAACAGGTTGGAGTGGCTTGAACCACTTTGATCTAAACACTACTGTCAGTAAGAATCTAACTATTTAGCCATCTGCATGTCAACATTAACTCTATCACTAATATCTCCGTACAACCCCACCACATCACATTCAACAATACCACAGTTCTGCTACCATCATCATGGTGTATGTCAGCTGTAACAGATCAATTCTCTTCTCTTTTGTTAGATATATTGGTGAATAATGCTGGAATTTTACGGGACCGTTCTTTTACCAAACTCACCGATGAAGACTGGGGTAAGTTGAGTCTGGTTTTTGTTATCATTCTCATCATCATCATCATCACTGACACCAGCATCAATAGTATTATCACTATCACCATAAGTCTGTCTCATAATTCTTCTCATCTTTCTTCTTCTTATCATCTTCACCGACATTGTCACCACCACCACCACCACCATAATTGCTATTAGATGCTAGTTGTTTATGTGTAGGACCAAACAAGAGAAGAATTACCATTTCCCTTTACTGTTGCAGATATTATTCACAGAATTCATCTTAGGGGGTCCTATCTAGTGACCCATGCTGCTTGGCCACACATGGTTAAACAGAAGTACGGCAGGTAACTAAATTTCGTGTTGTTTTTCATTCTTTTTTTTTCCTTTTAATTCTAGAATATTTTCTGTTGTATGATGGGTAATGTTGGCAGTGTACTTTCAATCCTGACTAACATCTTCCCTCAAATTTTTGGTTATGTGCCTGTGTTGAAATGATTATTATTGTCAAAGTTGTGTTGTTGTTTATGCTGTATTTCTGCATGTTGTAAGGGGTAACTAAAAAGATTGGCATCAGGAAAAATATCTGATTGCTGCTGCAAAATCTCTCATCCAACCCTTGCCAGCATTGAAAAGCAGATATAAAAATAATATTGCATGTATTTGTGTGTGTGTGTGTGTGTGTGTGTTTATGTTGTTGTTTTTGTTATAGTTCATTTATTTCAAAAGTAAATTTTTGCTTTTTTTTTTTAATTTATATCCAGAATTATTATGACATCTTCTGCGGCTGGTTTATATGGGAACTTTGGTCAAACAAATTATGGTGCAGGTAATCAAGAAAAATACTTTCATTTAGACCTCAGCTTTTCTGTCCTATCATCTTTTTTTTTTTTTTATAAATTTTCCACCATTTTTTCAGACCAGCTTGGGTGGGATGGTTATGTAAATTTAGATATTTACATATTGTTAAAGCAAGTGTTTTTAAAAATTTATTTTTATGCTTTGTTGTATGTCCTTCCTTCTGCTGATCTAAAGTTGAATGATTTCTTTATCTGTTCGGGTCCTTTGATACAATTCTGATGGAGTTCTTTGAGTTTTACCTGTTATAGAGAACATCACTAATTCTCAAAAGCTGGGATTAAATGCATGTTGTCACACCACTCCCACTACTACCTTAGAAGCAACATTACTACTAGCAGTTGAGAGGAAAAGTCAACTGGAAAAAAATAGACAGACAAATAGATAGATAGAGAGAGAGAGAGAGAAGGATATAGAAATAGTTAATTTTTTAAAATTATTTGCTGATGGTTTTTGAAATTGTCTGGACACCACAACCTTAATAGACCATTTCTAGTGGGGTTATGTCTGTATCACTTAATGCATACCACCATCCAAATAATGGAGAAAAGTATAGTTTCTAGACAGGGCCAGCCTTAGGAAGTGGCAGACTCTCCTCCCATTCTTTCTTCACCTCAAGCAGTCTTTCATAATGGCATCTTCAAGAGATAATTGTAGCTATACTATTCTGCAAGACTATCCTGAGTTTAAGTACTCTATCCCACACCCTCACTACCTCTACGACCTTATCCATCTATTTCTCTTCAAGAAGTATACCCACACCCTCTACTCTGTCACTGTTACCTTCTCAAAAGAGTTTATACCTATTTGCTTTGCCTGTGAGGACCCTGGATGAAGCTCCTCTCTACTCTTGTATACAGCATACATCAACATGCCTCCATTCAAGCATCTCTACAATTTTGCAAAACCTACCTTCCAATGTGCCTACATTTACAGTGCCAACTTTGAAAACTGGAAAAGAGATATGGGAGGTACATACATATATTACATGGAAAAATGCTAGCATGAAAAGTAATATTCTTAAGATTATAAATCTGGAAAAGTACAGGACAAGTTATTACACCTGTAAAAGTATAGGACAAACTATTGCTTCAAGTAAAGTAAAGAATTAGAAACTTTTTACTTAAAATATTGCCGCAAAGAATACCAGTTCTTTTAATTTATCACTCTTTACAGTTCACATCTTTTAAATTTATTGTACAAAACTGTTCAACTAATTTGTAAGTTTGTCTAATTATTCACTTTTTTCTGTATTTAAGGTAGTAAATTAGCCAAATTCTACTTAATTAAGTATAGTGTGATTTGTAAATTATAATAAAATAAGTTTTAATATTCAAATTTTAATTTTAGTTGCAATATTTTAAGTAAAAGTTTTATTCTTTACTTTACTAGAAGTAATAGCTTGTCCTATACTTTTACTGGTGTAAAAACTTGTCCTGTACTTTTCCAGGTTTATAATCTGAAGAATATTACTTTTCATGCTCGCATTTTTCCATGTAATACATGATTTTTTCAGGCATTGCTGTTATAAGATAATTAATAATGTGTCAATTGATAATTCAAGATTTTATCTTATAAAATACTGAAAGATAATATTTCAATTTTTCCATGTAAGTGATGATAATATTTCAATTTTTTCATGTTTAATTTAAATATATGTTGTGATTGAATTATTTGATATTACCCATCCACACCAAATTAACAGCAGGAATTTTTATCATGTTGTTGGTTGCACCATGACTCACCAAAAGTTACAAACAACAAGACCCCCAATACTATCAGTTATCAGGCTCACCTTAAGTAACCTAATTTTCCAATATTATGAGGTCACAGGAATTCATTCAATGAAAAAAAAAATTTCTAATGATTCTGGGATTAGGGTAGGGTCCCAGTATCTGAAGTTTCAAAGTACTTAGTTAAAAAAAATTAATTAAATAATCTGTACGACAAATTGAATAGATCTGGAATGGATAAAAAGCTAAGTCAACCTTGGTGGAATTTGAACTCAGAATGTAAAGACAGACGCCCGGTGTGCTAACGTTTTTGCCAGCTTGCCACCTCAGGATGTAAACATTCACTTTAGAAATATATTCTTATTGCTTGGGGCATCGCTCCCTCACTTCCTCCACATTACATGACATTTTACTTCATAACTCTTTTTCTACTAATTTTTGTTCAATGCGACTAATGATTCAGAATTCCTCATGCATTTTTCTATCATTTATATAAATACCTTTCAAGTGGCATAGATTACGACTATAAAGAAATTTGTGGGAAAATCTTTTCCAAGGGAGGAGAATTCAGAAAATTCAATAGATTAGAGTTTTTCACCCATAAATATTCCTCTGAATATTGATGAACTTTTTTTACTTGCATTACTCATTTTATCTGTTTTTGAATCAAACATGAAGAGATTTCAGTTCAAGCAAATTTTTTCAACCATTTCTTCAAAAAGATTTCAGTATAAACTTTTGGAAAATATGCTCAAAAAGAAACAAAAAAAAATATTCTGTGAATCTTCTCAGCTGCGAAAGCCTTTGTATCAATAATGGAAGATTTTTCTTACCTTTTTGCTGAATTCACAAACTGACTGGTGGGAATAAAATGACCTGTTAATTTTCATCTCTGTTCATATATACGTGTGTGTATGTGTGCATAACCAGTACCATAAATCCCCCCCCCCTCTCTCTATCTATCTATCTGTCTGTCTATCTCTCTCTTTCTCTCTCTCTCTGCCTCTTTCTCTTCCTTCATTAATGCTACCCCTTACTTCCACTCCATTTCAACTCATTCCACACCATTCAATTTTTTCATCCTTCATCCCCAATGCCATTTATTGCCCCATCAACACTCTGCAACACCACATTTTTCTTGTGTACCCAGATTTTTGTCACCGGAGATAAAAGAGTCAATACTTTTAGACACCCGCACACACAAGTCTGTCTCCAGTTTATTTTTCCATAGGGAATTAAGCCGACATTGCTTTCAGTACTGACCAGTTCTATACTACATCTACACATACACACACACTTACACGCATGCACAAGCACACACACACACACACACACACACACACACACACACACGTATGTGTTTGTAATTACCTACATGTTTTCACATATTAAATTAAAGGAAATAATCTATTCCCTCTTTAGTGACATCAGATCTTATGAATATGAAGAAAATGATCTGTTGTCTGTAAAGTGTCCAAAATTTGATAAAATTGTCCACAGAAGGGATGTAAAGAATTTTTTTTAATAACTCATTCTTGAATTTCTCTATTGGCATACTAAATATTGTGTACAAAAGGTATAAATTCAACATAACCCTACACATGCTTCACCAAAATATTACTATGCTCCACCAAAATATTACCATGTCCCACCAGTGGGGCATCATGGCTCTAGATGGTATAATATGTGTGTGACATATTTGTTTTCGCAAACTCCATGTGATATATTCAATGAGACATGCTTAGTCTGACACACTCTGTTGTAGGTCAGAATGATTGTTGTTTGACACATTCTATGAAAACATGTAATAGATATGGTAAATGTCCATTGTTATGTAAACTCAATGAAAAAAAAAACACACAAAACATGAATGGTCATAGCAAAAATGCCTTTGATCATTGGTTTGACTACCAGCGCTGACCTAGGGTTAAACAACTGGAAATACATATTTTTAGTTTTAAAGTTGCTTTCAATAATGAATAAAATAAAACTGGAAGAACTGTATAATTTTTTTATTATTATTTCAGCTAAGCTTGGATTACTTGGTTTAAGTAATACTTTAGCCATTGAAGGCAGGAAGTATAACATCCACTGTAATACAATAGCACCACTTGCTGGTTCAAGACTAACAAAAAATGTAATGCCACCTGGTGAGTAAAATTTTTCATTCAGAAATTTTTACTAATACTTTAAAAACATTTATAGGTATTTTAACTTTGTGTCCTCTCCATAAAAAACTCTAAAGCAGGAATATTTTAATTATTGTAGTGTTACAGTTATCAGGTTTTAGATATCGAACAATTTGGCCATGGCTCACTGTCAGCTAGAGTATAGATGGTTACATCAACTGCAGTACTTATTTTATTGTCTAGCATAGATTTTATCACTCTCAGAAGTATGATAGGCAAAGCAGATCAGTACAGGATTTGAACTCAGAATTTAAAGGGACATGATTAAGTATCAAAAAGCTGTGAGTTTTTCAAACTTATTTTAGTGTGGAACCAATTATATGGTTTCCCCAAAACTATGAAACCCACATGTATATTTCACAGACAACTCCCCCCCACCACTCACATGTTAACAAGGCATTAAATGAAATAAAAATTGTTTTAGAGAGAGAATTTATTCATATAAAAAATACAACGTATACCTTAAAATTTTAAGAATGCTGAATACCATATTTAGTAAAAGAAATTAAAAATTTATTTCAAGACGTCTTATCTGATGGAATCCCAAAAATTTTTCAGAGAACCCACTTTGTAGAACACTGCCGTAATGTATTTTATCTGACCAATTCTGCTATTTTGCCTGTAATCTGCACTTTTCAATTATTTTCACAAAGTTAAAAAGACCCAAAGTTCTAGGTTCCATCTTGTGGTGATTTTTTAAAAGAAACATTGGATAACAGGATAAAATTGATCGAACCAACCCCTATTAATACAACTTGTGTATATTCCATTGATCCTGGCTGGGATGAACACTCAGAACAGTGATATATCTAACTAATCTTTTATCCTTTACTTGTTTTAGTCATTTGACTGTGGCCATGCTGGGGCACTTCTTTGAAAGGTTTTAGTCAAACAAATTGACCTCAAGACTTATTTCTTTAAGTCTAGTAGTTATTGTATCAGTCTCTTTTGCCGAATTAAGTTATGGAGACGTAAACACACCAACACTGGTTGTCAAGTGGTGGTGGGGGAGAAAGACAGACACAAAGACACTCACAGATATACATATCTATCTATATATATATATATGACAAGCTTTTTTCAGTTTCCATTTACCAAATTCACTCTCAAGGCTTTAGTTGGCCCAAGGCTATAGTAGAAAGCACTTGCACAAGGCGTCACACAGTGGAATTGAACTTGGAACCATGTGGTTGTGAAACAAACTTCTTACCACACAGCGCACTAAAATGTTCAGGCAGGCACTCTACTTCACTGACCATGCCCTCCACTCTTGAAAACAAAATAATTGAAACATTCATGCATTCCCTGAGGTCATTAAGGACACAAATGAAATGGAATATCTAGAAACTGAATTAAATGGATATAGATGACTTACCTAATGATAAGCCTACCTCTATAGTGTTCATTGCTTGGAATAAAATATTACTGTTATTTATTTATTTATTTATTTATTTATCTTTCAGATGTTATTGATGCTTTGAAACCAAAATTTGTAGCACCACTTGTGATGTTCCTTTGCCACAGTTCCTGTCTTGAAACTGGTGGCATTTTTGAAGTTGCTGCTGGCTGGATATCAAAATGTAATCTTTAAACCTCATTTTTCTATCTTAACTATGAGAAATTTTTTATTAGTATAGGCATGTCTCAACAAATTTTGGTTTTGTCATGTTGTATATCTAGCAATAACAACTATATATCACTAGT